>NC_053024.1:395210593-395317452 GCF_003073215.2 Triticum urartu
GAGAGTGGAAGAAGAGATAATGACCGCTGTGAGTGTGTATTTATAGGCACAGGGGCGGCACTGTGCTATTACACAGGTGCTCCTGGCGATTCGCATCTGAGGAACACGTGGCCATTATGCGGAATTTTGGGGTTTGTTCCACGTCCCACGCACGCCTGGATTGTCGGGTGGTCGTTCCTACTTCTCCGGATTTCATGTGGAGGAATGAGCATTGAAAACACACTTAATGGTTGTCTCTGTATCTTCTGCTGACAAGGACGCAGAGAAGACATTCGACAGTTTCAATAGAATGCATATGACTTGGAGAGATAGAGTTTGAGATAGAAAGCATAGAGAGGTTAGGGTCCGATCACATTCACTTAGTTCAAAAGATTCAACACGAAGACATAGCTATAAGTGAATGTTGTAGAGGACAGAACACTAGTATATATATATATATATATATATATCTATAATCAACATAGTGAAGATAATCATGAAAATATGTTGAGATCGAAGCCAAACCAAATGTGAAGACATTGCAAGGTAACGCCATGAGTGAAACACTTCAAAATAAAACGTTTGGTGGTGGCGTTACCCACCGTATAGGAAGTATTAGACCCAGACATGGCGCACAATTATCGTGGTGCTCCGAAGTCAAATTGCACATTAATGTATTCACACTTAGAATGTATGTCTTCATTGATTGAAGATATACTTTACTATGTGTGTTGCATATCTAAGTCATCAATATGCATAAGGGTTAGGATGTGTGCCTGATCACAGGACATTTGAGGATTCCAGGATATTTAGCTCACACCGTAACTTGCAAAACCTCTTCTCATCCAAGGGCTTGGTGAAGATATCTGCCAATTGCTCTTCAGTGTTGACGTGTATGATATCAATGTCTTCCTTCACAACATGATGTCTGAGAAAGTGATGACGAATTTCAATGTGCTTTGTCTTCGAGTGCCGAACTGGGTTGTTAGCAATCTTGATGGCGCTTTCATTGTCGCAGTAAAGTGGCACTTGCTTCAGATGAATGCCATAGTCCTTGAGTGTTTGCTTCATTCACAGAAGCTGAGCGCAGCAAGATCCAGCAACAATGTATTCAGATTCAGCAGTGGAGAGAGATACACAGTTCTGCTTCTTTGAAGACCAACATACAAGTGATCGTCCCAGAAAGTGACATGTGCCTGATGTAGACTTGCGATCAACTTTGTCACCAGCATAATCAGCATCCAAGAATCCAACCAGATCAAACTCTGAGCCCTTTGGATACCATAATCCTAGAGTTGGGGTGTGAGCCAAATATCGAAGAATTCGCTTCACAGCTAAGTGATGCGACTCCTTTGGTGCCGCTTGAAATGGAGCACACATGCAAACACTAAGCATGATATCTGGCCTAGATGCACATAGATAAAGTAAAGAACCAATCATGGAGCAGTATACCTTTTGATCGAACTCTTTACCATTGTCGTCAGGACCCAGATGATGTTTGGCTGGCATTGGTGTTGTGAAGCCTTTGCAGTCTTGCATACCGAACTTCTTCAGGCAATCTTTGAGATACTTCTCTTGAGATATGAAGATGCCATTGCGTTGTTGTCGTATTTGAAGACCGAGGAAGAACTTCAGCTCCCCCATCATGGACATCTGATATTGCTCTTGCATCATATATCCAAACTCTTCACTGTACTTCTGATTGGTGCAGCCGAAGATAATGTCATCCACATATATTTGGCACACAAACAGTTCACCATCATATGTCTTCGTGAAAAGAGTGGGATCTAGGGAACCAGATGTGAAGCATTTGCTCTTCAGGAAGTATTTGAGTGTGTCATACCAGGCCCAAGGGGCTTGTTTGAGGCCATACAGTGCCTTGTTGAGCTTGTATACCATGTCAGGATGTTTTGGATCTTCAAAGCCAGGCGGTTGTGCAACATACACTTCTTCTTCAATCTTGCCATTGAGAAAGGCACTCTTCCATCCATTTGATATAGAAGTATGTTATGATGATTTGCATAGGCCAGCAGTATGCGTATGGCTTCAAGTCTAGCCACAGGAGCAAATGTTTCATCGAAGTCAATGCCTTCCACTTGAGTATATCCTTGAGCAACGAGATGGGCTTTGTTTCTGACAACTTGACCATGCTCATCTTGCTTGTTGCGATATATCCATTTGGTGCCTATTATATTGTGCTTCCATGGATCAGGACGCTTAACCAGTTCCCATACATTATTCAGCTCAAACTGTTGAAGCTCTTCTTGCATAGCTTGAATCCATTCAGGTTCCATGAAGGCTTCTTCAACTTTCTTGGGTTCTGCTATTGAGACGAATGTGAAGTGCCCACAGAAATTTGCTAGCTAAGTTGCCCTTGAACGAGTGAGTGGACCAGGTGCATTGATGCTATCAATTATTCTTTCAATCTACACTTCATTGGCAACGCGAGGATGTATAGGGCGAAGACTTTGCTCTTGCTGTTCATTGTCGTTGTTGGAAGGAATGTCTTCAGGCTGAGCATTGTCTTCATGTTGATCAGGTGCTGAAATGATAAGTTCTTCTTCAGGATGAGCTTCACAAGGCATAATTTCTCCAGTTCCCATTATCTTGATTGATTCACTGGATGGAACTTCATCTAGCACATTTGGCAGCTACTCTCTTTGTGAACCGTTGGTCTCATCGAACCGCACATCCACTGTTTCAACCACTTTGTAATGAAAAAGATTGAAGACTCTGTAGGAGTGCGAATCCTTTCCATATCCAAGCATAAAACCCTCATGTGCTTTTGGTGCAAATTTTGAGGTGTGATGTGGGTCCTTGATCCAGCACCCTGCGCCAAATACTCTGAAGTAACTGACATTAGGCTTCTTGCCAGTAAGGAGCTCATAAGATGTCTTGTTCAGTAGCTTGTGAAGATAAACACGATTGATTGTATGGCATGCAGTATCAATGGCTTCGGGCCAGAATTTTCTTGGTGTCTTGTATTCATCTAGCATCGTTCTGGCCATCTCAATTAGTGTTCTATTCTTGCGTTCGACGATGCCATTCTGTGGCGTGTACGGGGCTAAGAATTCATGTGTGATGCCCAATGTATCAAGATATGTATCAAGGCCAGTGTTCTTGAATTCAGTGCCATTGTCACTTCTGATGTGCTTTATCTTGGCGCCAAAATTGTTCATAGCTCGATTGGCGAAGCGTCTGAAGACATCCTGCACTTCAGTCTTGTAAAGGATTATGTGCACCCAAGTATATCTAGAATAATCATCAACAATAACAAAGCCATAGAGGCAAGCAGTAGTAGTTAGAGTTGAGTAATGAGTGGGACCGAAAAGATCCATGTGAAGCAGTTCGAAGGGTCGAGTAGTGGTCATGATTGTCTTCGAGGGATGTTTGGCCCTCGTCATCTTCCCTGCTTCACAGGCACCGCATAAGTGGTCTTTCTTGAACTTGACGCCCTCGATGCCTATGACATGCTTCTTCTTCGCAAGGGTGTGAAGGTTCCACATGCCAGCATGTCCAAGCCTCCGATCCCAGAGCCAGCATTCTGAAGCCTTTGCTAGAAGACATACTGCAAGCTGTGGCCCTGCTGAGAAATCTACCACGTACAAATCATCTTTTCGATACCCTTCAAACACTAGAGACTTGTCAGATTCCATTAGTACAAGGCAACGATATTTTCCAAACATTACGATCATGTTCAAATTGCAAAGCACTGAGACAGACATTAAGTTGAAGCCAAGGGATTCAACAAGCATGACTTTATCCATGTGTTGATCCCTTGAGATTGCAACTCTACCTAGACCCAATACCTTACTTTTACCAGTGTCAGCAAATGTGATGTGGCTCTTGTCGGATGGACGTAAGGTTGAGTCCATAAGAAGACTTCTTTTGCCAGTCATGTGATTTGTACACCCACTGTCAATAATCCATTCTAAAGACGCTGGTGTCGTACCCTACAGTGCAGTTAGGGGGATAGGCTTCACCAAGAGCATTGTGAAGCAAAAACATTTGACGAACCAGTGGGTTATGAAAGCTTTGATCCAGGTTAGGACTAATAGGGAGAGTAGCAAGCGATTCAGGTACGAAGTACATAGTAAGACCATTTGGGCATTTGATCTTGCGCCCTACAAGATGTTTAAGGTCCCCAGCAATGGCGTCAGATGATTTTGGTTTTCTGCTGGAGACCTTTCCCTGCAAAAGAGAGTTAAGCTTTCTTAGCCACCCACATCTTCAAGGGTGGCTTAGAAGCAATTAGTCTAAGTGCAGCATCTGAGAATTTTGGCTTTGAAGCCCTAGCAAACAGTCTTGCAGGCGGACAATAGTACTCATAAGAATAAGCAGAATAGTTCTTGGTCTTATGAACATGGCGGTTTGATGAACCGCTCTCATATTCATATGCCTGAGTGTGGTTTCCCTGCAAAACGTGTGCGTTAGTGTGACTCAGGTGAGTCCTCTGTCTGTATGAAGCCTTTGGACCATATGAAGCCTTTGGTCTGAGGTTTGTCTTCTTCACGTGAGGTGTCATGATGACATTCACGGGAAGACTCTCCAAACACCTTTTTGGAACCCAGATCTTATTCATAGGCGGTCCATTCCTGCAGTTAGTACCAATGTACCTGGCAAATACTTCACCATTCTGATTCTTAAACAGTATATAGTTTGCATCAAAGGATTCATCAATGATAATGGGGTTAGCACAAGTGAAGCCAGATAGATTGGATGGATTTGCTGAAGGTTCCTTTGCAGCAACCCACATGGTTTTGGGGTACTGCTCAGGTTTCCAGTAAGAGCCATCTGCATTCATTTTCCTTACGAACCCTACACCCTCTTTCCTAGGGTTTCGGTTCAGAATCTGCTTTTTCAGGACATCACATAGTGTCTGATGCCCTTTAAGACTTTTGTACATCCCTGTTTCAAGCAATGTCTTCAACCTAGCATTCTCATCAGCAATAGCGGTGGTATCCTCAGTAGAGGGGTTAGTTACCACATCAACAGTTGAAGATATTGCAACAGCAGTAGCAGTAGAACATTCGGCAACAGAAATAGCATTATCACGCTCAATGCATTTAAGACATGGTGGTTCAAATCCTTCCTGAGCGGAACTGATCTGTTTGGAGCGAAGTGACTCATTTTCCTTTTGAAGATCTTCATGAGCCGCTCTCAATTTCTCAAGATCTTGCTTCCTTTGAAGATAATCATAGGAAAGCTTTTCATGAGTTGTTGAGAGAGTTTCATGACGACTTTCAAGTTCCTGATACTTAACGTGAAGATTTTTTATGTCTTCAATTAAGGATTCAGATCGAGTCATTTCAGCACCTAACAGATCATCGCTTCTGTCTAACAGTTTTTGAATATGTTTCATAGCTTTCTGTTGTTCAGTTGCAATTTTAGCAAGTGTTTTGTAGCTAGGTTTTGAACCATAATCAGAGTCATCGGCACTAGATGTTTGATAGTGAGTAGTGCGTGTGTTTACCTTGGCACCGCATGCCATGAAGCAGTAGGTAGAAGCGGAGTAGTCCTTGTCATTTGCATCGGTGTCGGTGATGAAGTCATTGTCTTCAGTGTTGAAGATGGACTTGGCAACGTTTGCTGTAGCCAGACTTGCGACGCCTGAGTCAGATTCCTCCTCCGACTCCACCTCCACCTCCTCAGAAGCAGACTACTCCTCTGAATCCATTTCCTTGCCAACAAACGCACGTGCCTTGCCAGATGAGCTCTTCTTGTGTGATGAAGACTTTGAGGAAGACTTGGAAGAAGACTTTGAGTATTTCTTCTTCTTCTTGTCGTCAGAGTCATATTCCTTGCTCTTCTTCTTCTTTTTGTTCTCATTGTCCCACTATGGACACTCAGAGATGAAGTGGCCAAGTTTCTTGCACTTGTGACATGTTTTCTTCTTGTAGTCATGAGCAGGAGCTTCATCATTCCTTGAACTTGATCGGGAAGACTTTCTGAAGCCTTTCTTCTTGGTGAATTTTTGGAACTTCTTGACAAGCATAGCAAGTTCCCTTCCAATGTCTTCAGGATCATCAGAACTGTTGTCAGATTCTTCTTCAGATGAGGAGACAGCTTTTGCCTTCAAGGCACGAGTTCGCCCATAGTTTGGACCGTAGATATCTCTTTTCTCCAAAAGCTGAAACTCATGTGTGTTGAGCCTCTCAAGTATGTCAGACGGATCGAGTGTCTTGAAATCAGGACGTTCTTGAATCATCAGGGCCAGGATTTCAAACGAACTATCAACTGATCTCAGCAGCGTCTTGACGACTTCGTGTTTGGTAATCTCAGTGGCGCCGAGGGCTTGAAGCTCATTTGTGATGTCAGTGAGTCAGTCAAATGTGTGCTGGACATTCTCATTATCATTTCGCTTGAAGCGGTTGAAGAGGTTGCGAAGGACACTGATTCTCTGATCTCTCTGGGTTGAGATGCCTTCATTGACCATGGAGAGCCAGTCCCAGACCAACTTGGATGTCTTCAAAGCACTCACACGGCCATACTGTCCTTTGGTCAGATGACCACAGATGATATTCTTGGCAGTAGAGTCCAGTTGAACGAACTTCTTGACATCAGCAGCAGTGACACCTTCTCCAGCCTTGGGAACGTCGTTCATGACGACATACCATAGGTCGACGTCAATGGCTTCAAGATGCATGCGCATCTTATTCTTCCAGTAGGGATATTCAGTTCCATCGAAGACGGGGCACGCAGCGAAGACTTTAATTATCCCTGCAGTCGACATAGCTAAAACTCTAGGTGGTTAAACCGAATCACACAGAACAAGGGAGCACCTTGCTCTGATACCAATTGAAAGTGCATTATATCGACTAGAGGGGGTGAATAGGCAATTTTAATGAAAGTCTTCAAAACATGGAAGTTATGAAGACAAACAATAGAAATAAACCTATTACCCTGCAGCGGAAGGTAGACTACACTAGGCAAGCCATAGTCAAGTATTCAATAGAGTGAATGCACAATGACTAATAGCAGCAATGTAGTAAGGATCAGGTAGGAAGATATTGTGAAGCCACACAGAACACACAGTCACTCAGTGAAGACAAAAGATAAAGCGAACATACAATGACTTCACAAGGAGTAACAGTAAGTAAAGTGAAGGGAAGATGAAACCAGTGACTCGCTGAAGACAATGATTTGTTGGACTAGTTCCAGTTGCTGTGACAACTGTACGTCTGGTTAGGGCGGCTAGGTATTTAAACCTTAGGACACACAGTCCCGGACACCCAGTCCCGAACACGCAGCTCAGGACACCCAATCCTCATCGTATTCCCCTTGAGCTAAGGTCACACAGAGCTCGCCCAATCACTCTGGTAAGTCTTCAAGGTAGACTCCCAAACCTTCACAGACTTCGTTTACCGGCAATCCACAATGTCTCTTGGATGCTCAGAACGCGACGCCTAACCGGCTGGAGGATGCACAGTCCTCAAGTGTAATAAGTCTTCAGATCACACAGACAAGAAGACTTAAGTGATGCCTAATTCTCTTTGGCTCTGGGTGGTTAGGGCTTTATCCTCGCAAGGAATTCTCTATCAAAGGCTTCGAGGTGGGTTGCTCTCAAACGACAAAAGCCGTACTCTGAATCTGAGCAGCCAACCGTTTATGGTTGTAGGGGGTGGGCTATTTATAGCCACTTGGCAACCCGACCTGATTTGTCCGAAATGACCCTGGGTCACTAAGGAACTGACACGTGTTCCAACGGTCAGATTTCAAACTCACATGGCAACTTTACTTGGGCTACAAGCAAAGCTGACTTGTCCGACTCTGGACAAGATTCGCTCTCAAAGTGTTCACTCGAAGACATAGGTTTTGGTTAGGCATCACTTTAGTCATTCTGACTGGTTCTCTTGGACCCCACTTAACAGTACGGTGGTTCCTATGACTCAGCACAGAAGAAAAGAGAACTACGAAAGATCTAAGTCTTCGAGCTCCATTGGCTTCATGTGGTGTCTTCTCTTGTAATAGTCTTCAATGTGAATATCTTCATATACCACCTTTGACTTCAATGTCTTCATACATTTTAGGGGTCATCTCTGGTACGAAAACCGAATCAATGAGGGACTTCTACCTGTGTTATCCTGCAATTCTCACAAACACATTAGTCCCTCAACTAGGTTTGTCGTCAATACTCCAAAACCAACTAGGGGTGGCACTAGATGCACTTACACCCACTACCTTCGGCTTGACATTGAAAGTCTTCACCCATAAGCCGAAGTGGGGCTTGATGCGGAGGAAGGCCTCGCACACGACGATAAACGTCGAGATGTTGAGGATGAAGTTCGGGGCCAGATCATGGAAATCCAGGCCATAGTAGAACATGATCCCCCGGACAAATGGGTGGAGAGGAAATCCCAGTCCACGGAGGAAATGGGTGAGGAACACCACCCTCTCATGGGGCCTGGGGGTGGGGATGAGCTGCCCCTCATCTGGGAGCCGGTGCGTGATGTCGTCGGGCAGGTATCCGGCTCTCCTCAGCTTCTTGATGTCTCCCTCCGTGACGGAGGAGACCATCCACTTGCCTCCCGCTGGAGAAGGTTGAGGTGGGGAATGCGGACTTGGGCGTTGGAGCTCAAGTGCGCGAAAACGGATAAGCAAAGGAGGAAGAAGGCGTGGATGAAAAGGTGAATCCTTATACCTTTATATTGGCGGCCGAAACTAAGCGTCCCCACTAACCTGGTAAAACTCGCTTGTCCCCCAAGCGCCGTAATTGATGGCGCGGTTGGGTTACCCACACCCGTATTGATGAGAATCCCGTAATCAGGGGACACAATCTCTGCTTTGACAAGACATGTCAAAAAACTGCCTCGCGTTATGTGCGGGGCTAGTTAAAGGAAACGGTTCGAATAATCACCAGGCCATGACATAATGTCGTGTTGCCAAAATAAGTCAGCAAATTGAATTTGTGAAATATTATTCTCTCTACGGTGGTATGTGGAACTTATTTTGCAGGGTCGGACACTATCCTTATATTCAAAATTCTTCCGTGGTGTATTCGGAGGAGGAACCCGCCTTGCAATGCCGAAGACAACACTGCGCGCCGGACTCATCGTCATTGAAAGCCTGGTTCAGGAGCTACTGAGGGAGTCTTGGATTCGGGGGTCTCCAGACAGACGGACTATATCCATTGGCCGGACTGTTAGACCATGAAGATACAAGATTGAAGACTTCGTCTCGTGTCCGGATGGGACTCTACTTGGCGTGGAAGGCAAGCTAGGCAATACGGATATGGGTATTTCCTCCTTTGTAACCGACCTTGTGTAACCCTAGCCCTCTTCGGTGTCTATATAAACCAGAGAATTTTAGTCCGTAGGACAACTACAACATACAATCATACCATAGGCTAGCTTCTAGGGTTTAGCCTCTCTGATCTCGTGGTAGATCTACTCTTGTACTACCCATATCATCAATATTAATCAAGCAGGACGTAGGGTTTTACCTCCATCAAGAGGGCCCGAACTTGGGTAAAACATCGTGTCCCCTGCCTCCTGTTACCATCCGGCCTAGACGCACAGTTCGGGACCCCCTACCCGAGATCCGCCAATTTTGACACCGACAATGCGTGTAGTACTTTGTTTCGATAACTAATAGATTTTTGCAATAAGTATGTGAGTTCTTTATGACTAATGTTGAGTCCATGGATTATACGCACTCTCACCCTTCCACCATTGCTAGCCTCTCTAGCACGGCGCAACTTTCGCCGGTACCATAAACCCACCATATACCTTCCTCAAAACAGCCACCATACCTACCTATTATGGCATTCCCATAGCTATTCCGAGATATATTGCCATGCAACTTTCCACTGTTCCGTTATTATGACACGCTTCATCATTGTCATATTGCTTGCATGATCATGTAGTTGACATCGTATTTGTGGCAAAGACACCGTTCATAATTCTTTCATAGATGTCACTCATGAGTCATTGCACATCCCGGTACACCGCGAGAGGCATTCACATAGAGTCATATTTTGTTCTAGTATCGAGTTGTAATATTTGAGTTGTACGTAAATAAAAGTGTGATGATCATCATTATTAGAGCATTGTCCCATGTGAGGAAAGGATGATGGAGACTATGATCCCCCCACAAGTCGGGATGAGACTCTGGACGAAAAAAAAAGAAAAAGAAAAGAAAAAGAAAGGCCAAAAAAAGAGAAGGCCCAAAAAATGAGAGAAAAAGAGAGAAGGCGCAATGCTAATATCCTTTTACCACACTTGTGCTTCAAAGTAGCACCATGATATTCATGATAGAGAGTCTACTATGTTGTCACTTCCATATACTAGTGGGAATCTTTCATTATAGAACTTGGCTTGTATATTCCAATGATGGGCTTCCTCAAAACGCCCTAGGTCTTCGTGAGCAAGCGAGTTGGATGCACACCCACTAGTTTCTTTCGCTGAGCTTTCATATACTTATAGCTCTAGTGCATCTGTTGCATGGCAATACCTACTCACTCACATTGATATCTATTGATGGGCATCTCCATAGCCCACTGATATGCCTATTTGATGTGAGACTATCTTCTCCTTTTTGTCTTCTCCACAACCACCATTCTATTCCACCTATAGTGCTATGTCCATGGCTCACACTCATGTATTGTGTGAAGATTGAAAAAGTTTGAGAACATCAAAAGTATGAAACAAATGCTTGGCTTGTCATCGGGGTTGTGCATGATTTAAATATTTTGTGTTGTGAAGATAGAGCATAGCCAGACTATATGATTTTGTAGGGATAGCTTTCTTTGACCATGTTATTTTGAGAAGACATGATTGCTTTATTAGTATGCTTGAAGTATTATTATTTTTTATGTCAATATTAAATTTTGTCTTGAATCTTATGGATCTGAATATTCCTGCCAGAATAAAGAGATTTACATGGATAAATATGTTAGGTAGCACTCCACATCAAAAATTCTGTTTTTATCATTTACCTACTCGAGGACGAGCAGGAATTAAGCTTGGGGATGTTGATACGTCTCCAACATATCTATAATTTTTTATTGTTCCATGCTATTATATTATCAACCTTGGATGTTTTATATGCTATTTTAATATGATTTTTGGGACTAACCTATTAATCTAGAGCCCAGTGCCAGTTTCTGTTTTTTCCTTGTTTTAGTGTATCGCAGAAAAGGAAAATCAAACGGAATCCAATTGACCTGAGACTTCACGGAACTTATTTTTGGACCAGAAGAAGCCCATGGAGTATCGAAGATGGGCCAGAAGAGTCCTGGGCTGCCCACGAGGGTGGGGGGCGCGCCCCCCTACCTCGTTGACAGCCCGGAGATCCACCGACGTACTTCTTCCTGCTATATATACCCATATACCCTAAAAACTTCAAAGAGAAGAATAGATCGGGAGTTCCGTCGCCAAAAGCCTCCGTAGCCACCGAAAACCAATCTAGACCCATTCTGGCACCCTGCAGAAGGGGGAACCCCTCACCGGTGTCCATCTTCATCATCCCGGTGCTCTCCATGACGAGGAGGGAGTATTTCTCCCTCGGGGCTGAGGGTATGTACCAGTAGCTATGTGTTTGATCTCTCTCTCTCTCTCGTGTTCTTGAGGTGATACGATCTTGATGTATCGCGAGCTTTGCTATTATAGTTGGATATTATGATCTTTCTCCCCCTCTACTCTCTTGTAATGGATTGAGTTTTTCCCTTTGAAGTTATCTTATCGAATTGAGTCTTTAAGGATTTGAGAACACTTGATGTATGTATTGCGTGGGATACCCGTGGTGACAATGGGGTATTCTATTGATCCACTTGATGTATGTTTTGGTGATCAACTTGCAGGTTCCGCCCATGAACCTATGCATAGGGGTTGGCACACGTTTTCGTCTTGACTCTCCGGTAGAAACTTTGGGGCACTCTTTGAAGTACTTTGTGTTGGTTTGAATAGATGAATCTGAGATTGTGTGATGCATATCATCTAATCATACCCACGGATACTTGAGGTGACATTGGAGTATCTAGGTGACATTAGGGTTTTGGTTGATTTGTGTCTTAAGGTGTTATTCTAGTACGAACTCTATGATAGATTGAACGGAAAGAATAGCTTCATGTTATTTTACTACGGACTCTTGAATAGATCGATCAGAAAGGATAACTTTGAGGTGGTTTCGTACCCTACCATAATCTCTTCGTTTGTTCTCTGCTATTAGTGACTTTGGAGTGACTCTTTGTTGCATGTTGAGGGATAGTTATATGATCCAATTATGTTATTATTGTTGAGAGAACTTGCACTAGTGAAAGTATGAACCCTAGGCCTTGTTTCAACACATTGCAATACCGTTTGTGCTCACTTTTATCATTAGTTACCTTGCTGTTTTTACGTTTTCAGATTACAAAAACCTTTATCTACCATCCATATACCACTTGTATCACCATCTCTTCGCTGAACTAGTGCAACTATACAATTTACCATTGTATTGGGTGTGTTGGGGACACAAGAGACTCTTTGTTATTTGGTTACAAGGTTGCTTGAGAGAGACCATCTTCATCCTACGCCTCCTACGGATTGATAAACCTTAGCTCATCCACTTGAGGGAAATTTGCTACTGTCCTACAAACCTCTGCACTTGGAGGCCCAACAACATCTACAAGAAGAAGGTTGTGTAGTAGACATCAATGACCGACGTGGATTATGGTGGAGGGGGGCACCGCACACGGCTGGGAGAGATCTTTGTGATCAACTTGTGTGTCTAGAGGTGCCCCCTGCCCTTGTATATAAAGGAGCAAGGGGGAGGCTGGCCGGCCCTTGTTGGTGCGCTAGGAGGAGGAATCCTCCTCCTAGTAGGACTAGGATTCCCCTCTTTCCTACTCCTACTAGGAGGGGGAAAGGAAGGGAGAGAAAGAGAAGGAAAGGGGGGCGCCCCCCCCCCTCTCCTAGTCCAATTCGGACCAGACGGGAGGGGCGCTGCCTGCCCTAGGCCGGCCCCTCTCTCTTTCCCTTATGGCCCAACAAGGCCCATTAGCCCCCGAGGGGGTTCCGGTAACCCCTCCGGTACTCCGGTAAAATCCCTATTTTACCCGGAACTCTTCCGATGTCCAAATGTAGGCTTCCAATATATCAATCTTCATGTCTCGACCATTTCGAGACTCCTCATCATGTCCGTGATCATATTCGGGACTCAGAACTACCTTCGGTACATCAAAACATATAAACTCATAAAACCGATCGTCACAGAACTTTAAGCGTGCGGACCCTACGGGTTCGAGAACTATGTAGACATGACCGAGACATGTCTCCGGTTAATAACCAATAGCGGAACCTGGATGCTCATATTTGCAAGTGCATCTAGTGCCACCCCTAGTTGGTTTTGGAGTATTGATGACAAACCTGTTTGAGGGACTAATGTGTTTGTGAGAATTGCTGGATAACACAGGTAGAAGTCCCTCATTGATTCGGTTTTCCTACCGGAGATGACCCCTAAAAATGTATGAAGACATTGAAGTCAAAGGTGGTATGTGAAGACATTCACATTAAAGACTATGACAAGAGAAGACATCGCGTGAAGACTATGGAGCGCGAAGACTTAGTTGTTTCGTCGTTCCTTTTCTTCTTTGTTGAGTCATAGGGACCACCGTACTGTTAAGTGGGGTCCAAGTGAACCAGTCAGAATGACTAAAGTGATGCTTAACTAAATCCTATGTCTTCGAGCAAAGACAATGAGAGCAAATCTTATCCAGAGCTGGATAAGTCGGCTTTGCTTGTAGCTCAAGTAAAGTTGCCGTGTGTGTTTGAAATCTGACCGTTGGAACACGTGTCAGTTCCTTAGTGACCCAGGGTCATTTTGGACAATTCAGGTCGGGTTGCCTAGTGGCTATAAATAGCCCACCCCCTACACCGTAAATTGGTTGGCTGCTCAGAGTTAGTGCACGGCTTTTGTCGTTTGAGAGCAACCCACCTCGAAGCCTTTGAGAGAGAAATCCTTGCGAGGACAAAGCCCTAAACACCCAGAGCCAAAGAGTGTTAGGCATCACTGAAGTCTTCCTGTCTGTGTGATCTGAAGACTTATTACACTTGAGGACCGTGAATCCTCCAGCCGGTTAGGCGTCGCATTCTGAGCATCCAAGAGTCATTGTGGATCGCCGGTGAACGAAGTCTGAGAAGGTTTGGAAGTCTACCTTGAAGACTTACCAGAGTAATTGGGCAAGGACTAGGTGTCCTTACCTCAAGGGGAATAAGGTTAAGACAGGGTCTTCTGAGTTGAATCTCAGCCTCCCTAACCAGACGTACAGTTGTCACAGCAACTGGAACTGGTCCAACAAATCATTGTCTTCAACGAGCCACTGGTTCTATCCTTCCCATCTCTTTATTTGCAGATTGGTCCTTGTGAAGTCATTGCCTATTTGCATTATCTATTTGTCTTCACTGTGTGACTTCTTGTTCTAATTGGCTTCATGCTATCTTCCATCCTGATCTATACTGACTAGCTGCTATTAGTCTTTGTGCCTTCATTTCATTGAATACTTGACTATGGCTTGCTTAGTGTAGTCTACCTTCCGCTGCATGGTAATAGGTTTATTTCTATCGTTTGTCTTCGAAACTTCCATGTTTTGAAGACTTCCATAAAAATCACCTATTCACCCCCCCTCTAGTCGATCACTAGCACTTTCAATTGGTATCAGAGCAAGGTACTCCCTTGTTCTGTGTGATTCAGTTTAACCACCTGGAGTTTTAGCTATGTCGACTGCAGGGATAATCAAAGTCTCCGCTGCGTGCCCAGTCTTCGATGGAACTGAATATCCCTACTGGAAGAATAAGATGCGCATGCATCTGGAAGCCATTGATGTCGGCCTCTGGTATGTCGTCAAGAATGGCGTCCCCAAGGCTGGTGAAGGTGCCACCGCTGCTGATGTCAAGAAGTTCATTCAACTGGATTCCACTGCCAAGAACATCATATGTGGTCATCTGACCAAAGGACAGTATGGCCGTGTGAGTGCTCTGGAGACATCCAAGCTAGTCTGGGACTGGCTCTCCAAGGTCAACGAAGGCGTCTCAACCCAGAGAGATCAAAGAATCAGTGTCCTTCGCAACCTCTTCAACCGCTTCAAGAGAAATGACAATGAGAGTGTCCACTTTGATCGACTCACTAACATCACAAATGAGCTTCAAGCTCTCGGTGCCACTGAGATCACCAAGCATGAAATCGTCAAGACACTCCTGAGATCACTTGACAGCTCGTTTGACACCCTAGCCCTGATGATTCAAGAACGCCCTGACTTCAAGAAACTCGATCCGTCTGACATACTTGAAAGGCTCAACACACATGAGTTTCAGCTTTTTGAGAAAAGAGACATCTACAGTCCCAACTATGGGCGAACTCGTGCTTTGAAGGCAAAAGTTGTTTCCTCATCTGAAGAAGAATCTGATTGTAGTTCTGATGATCCTGAAGACATTGGAAAGGAGCTTGCTATGCTTGTGAAGAAGTTCCAGAAATTCACCAATGAAGAAAGGCTTCAGAAAGTCCTCACGATCCAGCTTAAGGAATGATGAAGCTTCTGCTCATGACTACAAGAAGAGAACATGCCACAAGTGCAAGAAACCTGGTCACTACATCTCTGAGTGTCCGCAGTGGGACAATGAGAAGAAGAAGAAGAAGAAGAGCAAGGAATATGATTCTGATGACAAAAAGAAGAAGAAATACTCAAAGTCTTCTTCCAAGTCTTCATCAAAGTCTTCATCACACAAGAAGAGCTCATCTGGCAAGGCTCGTGCGTTTGTTGGCAAGGAAATGGATTCAGAGGAGGAGTCTGCTTCTGAGGAGGCGGAGGTGGAGTCTGAGGAGGAGTCTGATTCTGGCATTGCAAGTCTGGCTACAGCCTACGTTGCCAAGTCCATCTTCAACACTGAAGACAATGACTTCATCACCGACGCCGATGCTAATGAAAAGGACAACTCCGCTCCCACCTACTGCTTCATGGCATGCGGTGCCAAGGTAAACTCACGCACTACTCACTATCAAACATCCAGTGAAGATGACTCTGAGTGTGGTTCCAAACCCAGCTACAAAACACTTGCTAAAATTGCAACTAAACAACAGAAAGCTATGGAACATATTAAAAAACTGTTAGACAAAAGCGATGACCTGTTAGACGCTGAAATGACTCGATCTCAGTCCTTAATTGAAGACATAAAAAATCTTCATGTTAAGTATGAGGAACTTGAAAGTCGTCATGAAACGCTCTCAACAACTCATGAAAAGCTTTCCTATGATTATCTTCAAAGGAAGCAAGATCTTGAGAAATTGAGAGCGGCTCATGAAGATCTTTAGAAGGAAAATGAGTCACTTCGCGCCAAACAGATCAGTTCCGCTCAGGAAGGGTTTGAACCACCATGTCTTAAATGCTGAATGTTCTACTGCTGCTACTGTTGCAATATATTCAACTCTTGATGTGGTAACTAACCCCTCTGCTGAGGATGCCACTGCTATTGCTGATCAAAATGCTAGGTTGAAGACATTGCTTGAAACAGGGATGTACAAAAGTCTCAAAGGGCATCAGACACTATGTGTTGTCCTCAAAAGGCAGATCCTGAACCGAAACCCTAGGAAAGTGGGTGTTGGGTTCGAAAGGAAAATGAATGCTGATGGCTCTTACTGGAAACCTGAGCAGTACCCCAAAACCACATGGGTTGCTGCAAAGGAACCTTCAGTGGATCCATCCACCCTATCTGGCTTCACTTGTGCAAATCCCATTATTATTGATGAATCCTTTGATGCAAACTATAAACTGTTTAAGAATCAGAATTGTGAAGTGTTTGCCAGGTATATTGGTACTAACTGCAGGAATGGGCCACCTATGAAGAAAGTCTGGGTGCTGAAAAAGTGTCTAGAAAATCTTCCTATGTATGTCGTCATGACACCACAAGTGAAGAAGACAAACCCCAGACCGCGGGCTTCATATGGTCCAAAGGCCTCATACAGACAGAGGACTCACCTGAGTCACACTAACGCAAATGTTTTGCAGGGAAACCATACTCTGGCCTATGAATATGAGCGTGTTTCATCAAACCGCCATGTCCATAAGACCAAGAACTACTCTGCTTATTCTTATGAGTACTATTGTCCACCTGCAAGACTATTTGCTAGGGCTCCAAAGCCAAAGTTCTTAGATGCTGCACTTAGACTCATTGCTTCGAAGGCAGCCTTGAAGATGTGGGTGGCTAAGAAAGCTTAACTCTCTTTTGCAGGGAAGGGTCTCCAGCCAAAAATCAAATGCGTCTGAAGCTATTGCTGGGGACATTAAACATCTTGTAGGGTGCAAGATCAAATGCCCAAATGGTCTTATTATGTATTTCGTTCCCGAGTCGCTTGCTACTTGACCTATTAGTCCTAACCTCGTTCTAAGCTTTCATAATCCACTTGCTCGTCAAATGTTTATGCTTCACAATTCTCTTCGTGAAGCCTATCCCCCTAACTGCACTGTAGGGTATGACACCAGCTGCTTCAGAATGGATTATTAACAGTGGATGTACTAATCACATGACTGGCAAGCGAAGTCTTCTCATGGACTCAACCTTACGTCCATCTGACAAGAGTCACATCACATTTGCTGATACTGGTAAAAGCAAGGTATTGGGTCTAGGTAGAGTTGCAATCTCAAGGGATCAGCACATGGATAAAGTGATGCTTGTTGAATCCCTTGGTTTCAACTTAATGTCTGTCTCAATGCTTTGCGATTTGAATATGATTGTGATGTTTGGAAAATATCGTTGCCTTGTTCTAATGGAATTTGACAAGTCTCTAGTCTTTGAAGGGTATCGAAAAGATGATTTGTACATGGTAGATTTCTCAGTAGGACCACAGCTTGCCGTATGTCTTCTTACAAAAGCTTCAGAATGCTGGCTCTGGCATCGGAGGCTAGGGCATGCTGGCATGAGGAACTTCCATACTCTTGCAAAGAAGAAGCACGTCATAGGCATCGAGGGCGTCAAGTTCAAGAAGGATCACTTATGCGGTGCCTGCGAAGCTGGAAAGATGACGAGGGCCAAGCATCCCTCGAAGACAATCATGACAACGACTCAACCCTTCAAACTACTACACATGGACCTCTTCAGTCCCACTCACTACTCAACTCTTACTACTACTGTTTGTCTCTATGGCTTCGTCATTGTTGATGATAATTCAAGATATACATGGGTGCATATAATCCTCTACAAGACTGAAGTGCAGGATGTCTTCAGACGCTTCGCCAATCGAGCCATGAACAACTATGGCATCAAGATCAAGCACGTCAGAAGTGACAATGGCACTGAATTCAAGAACATCGGCCTCGACACTTATGTTGATACTTTGGGCATCACTCATGAGTTCTCAGCTCCGTACACGCCGCAGCAGAATGGCATCGTGGAACGCAAGAACAGAACACTCATTGAGATTGCCTGGATGATGCTCGATGAATACAAGACTCCAAGAAAGTTCTGACCTGAAGCCATTGATACTGCATGCCATGTCATCAACCATGTTTATCTTCACAAGCTTCTGAACAAAACATCCTATGAACTCCTCACTGGTAAGAAGCCAAATGTCAGTTACTTCGGAGTATTTGGTGCCAGGTGCTGGATCAAGGATCCACATCACACTTCAAAATTTGCACCGAAAGCACATGAAGGTTTTATGCTTGGATACAGAAAGGATTCGCACTCCTACAGAGTCTTTAACCTATTTCACTATAAAGTGGTTGAAACTGTGGATGTGCGGTTCGATGAGACTAACGGCTCACAATGAGAGCACCTGCCAAATGTGCTAGATGAAGTTCCATCCAGTGAATACATCAAGCTTATGGGAACTGGAGAAATCAAACCGTCTGAAGCACAGCCCGAAGAGGAACTCATCATCTCTGCACCTGATCAACCTGAAGACAATACTCAGCCTGAAGACAATCCTTCTAACGATGACAATGATCAGAAAGAGCAAAATCTTCGTCATGTTCATCCTCGTGTTGCAAATGAAGTACAAATTGAGAAAATAATTGATAGCATCAATGCACCTGGTCCACTAACTCGTTCAAGGGCAACACAACTCGCAAATTTTTGTGGGCAGTTCGCATTCGTCTCAATATCTGAACCCAAGAAAGTTGATGAAGCCTTCATGGAACCTGAATGGATTCAAGCTATGCAAGAGGAGCTTCAACAATTTGAGCTGAATAATGTATGGGAACTGGTCAAGCGTCCTGATCCTCATAAGCACAATGGATATATCGCAACAAGCAAGATGAGCATGGTCAAGTTGTCAGAAACAAGGCTCGTCTCATTGCTCAAGGATACACTCAAGTTGAAGGAATTGACTTCGATGAAACATTTGCTCCTGTGGCTAGGCTTGAAGCTATACGCATACTGCTGGCCTATGCAAATCATCATGACATTCTTCTGTATCAAATGGATGTGAAGAGTGCATTTCTCAATGGCAAGATTGAAGAAGAAGTGTATGTTGCACAACCGCCTGGCTTTGAAGATCCAAAACATCCTGACATGGTTTATAAGCTCAACAAGGAACTATATGGCCTCAAACAAGCCCCTCGTACTTGGTATGACACACTCAAGGACTTCCTGAAGAGCAAAGGCTTCAAACCTGGTTCCCTGGATCCCATGCTCTTCACGAATACATATGATGGTGAACTGTTTGTGTGCCAAATATATGTGGATGACATTATCTTCGGCTGCACTAATCAGAAATACAGTGATGAGTTTGGATATATGATGCAAGAGCAATATCAGATGTCCATGATGGGTGAGTTGAAGTTCTTCCTTGGTCTTCAAATACGACAGCAACGCAATGGCATCTTCATATCTCAAGAGAAATACCTCAAGGATTGCCTGAAGAAGTTTGGAATGCAAGACTGCAAAGGTTACACGACGCCAGTGCCTACCAAGAGTCATCTAGATTCTGACGCCAATGGTAAAGAGTTTGATCAAAAGGTATACTGCTTCATGATTGGTTCTTTGCTTTATTTATGTGCATCTAGGCCAGATATCATGCTTAGTGTTTGCATGTGTGCCCGATTCCAAGCGGCACCAAAGGAATCGCATCACTTAGCTGTGAAGCGAATTATTCGATATTTGGCTCACACCCCAACACTAGCATTATGGTATCCAAAGGGCTCAGAGTTTGATCTAGTTGGATTCTCGCATGCTGATTATGCTGGTGACAAGGTGGATCGCAAGTCTACATCTGGCACATGTCACTTTCTGGGACGATCACTTGTATGTTGGTCTTCAAAGAAGAAGAACTGTGTATCTCTCTCCATTGCTGAATCTGAATACATTGTTGCTGGATCTTGCTGCGCTCAGCTTCTCTGGTTGAAGCAAACACTCAAAGACTATGGCATTCATCTGAAGCAAGTGCCACTCTACTGCGACAATGAAAGCGCCATCAAGATTGCCAACAACCCAGTTCAGCACTCGAAGACAAAGCACATTCAGATCCGTCATCACTTTCCCAGAGATCATGTCATGAAGGAAGATATTGATATCATTCACGTCAGCACTAAAGAGCAACTGGCAGATATCTTCACAAAGCCCTTGGATGAGAAAAGGTTTTGCAAGTTGTGGTGTGAGCTAAATATCTTGGAATCCTCAAATGTCCTGTGATCATGCACACATCCTAACACTTATGCATGTTGATGACTTAGATGTGAAAACACACGAAGTAATGTATATCTTCAACAAATGAAGACTTACACTCTAAGTGTGAATACATTAACACGGAATTTGACTGCGGAGCGCCACGCTAATTGTGCATCGTGTCTGGGTCTGATACTTCCTATACGGTGGGTAACGCCACCACCAAACTTTTGTTTGGAATAATTTCTTTTGGCGTTGCATTTGCAAAGTCTTCGCATTTGGTTTGTCTTCATTGTTAACATGGCTTCATGTTTATCTTCATTGTCCTCTACAACATTCACTTATAGCTATGTCTTCTAGTTGAATCTTTTGAACTAAGTGAATGTGATCGGACCCTAACCTTTCTATGCTCCCGTCTTAAGTCTATCTATCCAAATCATATGCATTCTATTGAAACTGTCAAAACGTCTTCTCTGCGTCCTTGTCAGCAGAAGACACAGAGACAAACATTAATCTGTTTTCAATGCTCAATCCTTTTTACCTGAAACCCGGAGAAGTGGGAATGACCACCCGACAATCCAGGTGTGTGTGGGAACGTGGAACAACCTCCAATGTGTTGCATGATCGCCATGTGTCCTTTAGATGTGAACCGCTAGGGGCACCTGTGTAATAACACTGTGTCGTCCCTGTCCCTATAAATACACGCCTCACCCCAGTCATTATCTCTTCTTCCACTCTCACACAAACCCTAGCACCACCGCTAGCCCTCGACGACACTGGCGATGAAGCGCTTAGCTGTCGCAACCTCACCGACGCCGTCCTCACGCCAGCCGCGGACATCGTCTTCTCCGCCGTCGCCGTAGGTGTCCTTCGTCGCCAAGTTAGGGCACGGAAGATCGAACTGCCCGGCCTCCTCTCCCACTCCGTCTAGCAGTTCCTCGTGTGGTAAATAAAACCTATTTTTACAGTCTCTTTGATCTGATAGATTCATCCTTTCCAACTACAAGTGGTTTCTGTTGCTACAAAATTGGATCTATCCTGTTCTGCATCTCATAGCATGCCTAGTATGTTCACTTATGCTTCACAGAATAGTTAGATTCCCCACTTGTACTTATTCGTGGATTCGTACAAATCTGGAACCAACTCACTACATATGAGTGAATGTCTTCGCACTATGAGGTCAATGTCTTCTAAACTGATTTATCTTCAAAATCTTCTAAGAATGCATATGACCTCTTCCCCTTCCCTTGCATCTCTAATGCTATCACAGGTACATGTCCGTGGGAGAATCCCTTGGTTCTCATAGTCTATATTCATTTGCAGAGTTCTTACAGCGTCACATAAATTCTCCTGAAGCCAGTTCCTGTCTGACCAGTAGACGAAAGACTTCGATAGTGTTGAAGCCTTTCAGTCTAAACTTCATGACAACTCAAAAATCAGTCAGGAAGGGCGGCAGACAACGCCGTGGAAACACTACTAAGGACCTGCCACCGGATCTCTATGAGTTATACAAGTCAGATCCAGAAGAAACCTATGGAGAATGCAAGAACCGAATCCAATGGATTCGAAGACATCGGGCAGAGGAATGGTTCAAGTACATATTTGTCACCAATGAGTATGCTGAGAAGAATGCCTTAAAGGGCCCCTGGGGAGATATAATATACAAAGGTCTTCGGCCCAAGTCGAAGTCCGAAGCTATTTCTCAAGGCTTCTACCCCTGCATGATTCATGGACCTCAGCCTGCTTCCTCTCTATTATGGTGTCGTGAAGATAATCTGTTCAAGCGCAACTATCAGGCTGCAAAGAACTCGGCCAAGGAAAACAAGAAGTCTTTGGGATTAGACTTCAACCCAGGCCCCTCTACACCACGAGCTGACGGCACACACGAAGCTGAAGCCAATATTATTGGGCCCTTCTACAACTTAGAAGGTCTCATCACTCACATTCAGGTTCAAGGGGCAGCCGTGGACCACTCTGCAGATGACACTGATTCTGACGAAGCACCTGCACCATCGAAGCCTGTGAAGCAAAAGAAACCAAAGGCTTCACATCCCCCCTCTGCACCAAAGGTCTCACGGGCGAAGCCTCTGGCCACTGCACCTCCTGAAGCCAGTGTGCAGTCAGAAGATCTCTCATGCATATCCAAGTCTGCCAAGTTGAGAAAGCCCATGCAACCCACTAGTCAAGCACTAACCCCTGCTGCTGTTTTGAGAAACAAGAATGACGCCATTGATCTGTCCAGCGATGACGATCTTGGCGATGACGCTCTTGAGCAGTTGATAAAGAGCAAGCAAGAGGCGGAAATCTTCAATGATCTTCCCCTCTTTGATGTGGAAATCTTATACAAGTTTATTGATGAGTGGTTTAACAGCCCAGATGTCAATTTTGATGATCTCCAGCTTCCAATTGGCCTCAGCGTCTCCTTCCATGGAGCCATTGCTCCTGAGTTGGCTCTTGCTCAGAAAATTGTTGAGCTGAAGCATAAGATCGATTATGAAAAGGCTCAGTTCAAGAAGCACATGGCCAAGCTCAATGTTGAAGACATTCAGAACTTCAAGGTCATGATGCATGAGCTCAAGGAGGCATTCCACAAGAAACAAGAAGAAGCAAAAGGTTCTCGTGAGCGCATGAAGAATCTTGCTGCCAAATGTGTTCAACGCTACAATGAAGCTGAAAAGCACAAGGCTTTGGGGCGACCAGGCATTGACCCCAGGATGGCTGCCAAGAAGAAGAAGAAGCCAGCTGTGGCTAAACCAGAAGCATCAGGGTAGGAAGAACCTTGCATTGTCTTCCTAGCCAGTATGACAGGCTCGAAGCCTAACGTCCCCACAGTGGCTTCAAAATTCAAGAAAACTAGAGCAGCTGAAGCCGAAGCCAGAAAGTGCAAGACCAAAGCCACCACTGATGATGCTCCCCCAACCAAGAAAAGGAAAATAAAGAAGAGAGACCAGACTGCTTCCATAGAGCCCCTTCTTGTCGAGCCAATTTTTGTTGCTCGTCCTGCGTCTGAACATCATGAACGTCGTCTGGTAGTTCATAGGGATGGCAATTTTATCCATGGATCTGGATACCCATGGATACCCGACCCAGTTGGGCAAGGGTATGGAGCACATTTCTGCCCATGGGTCCGTGGATATGGATACCCACGAACAGCCAGGTTGGGCATGGTTATAGTTTGTGCTCCATGGATATCCAATGGATACCCATATGACATGTGGGGTCATATTCCAGTGACAGTAGAAAGAGCGAATCAATGGGAAATGGCAGGAAATATGCAACTTGTGCCATGAGCTATATGCTACATAATCAACCTCTGGTATGTCACACTTAAGGACTCGTCGTATTACTTGTTACCTACTTATGCATGTAGCTTATGTTGTCATTTGTGAGTAAATGATGATGAGTTGATTTGATATTTGGGAAGGCTTCATGCTGACTTTTCTATGCCCATGGAGCTCCATGGGTATGTGGGTATCCAGTGAGTTTGGGCATGGGCACAAGTTGTGCCCATGGATAATTTGGCGGATGGGTAGAGGGTAGGAAGATGGATCATGGGTTGGATTTGGACCAGCTCCACCCGCCCCAAACCCAACCCATTGCCATCCCTAGTAGTTCATGAGCCTGCTTCCACAGAGGCTCCTGAAGCTGAAGAGAATCCAGCTGTTGACCCCACCACAGCTGAAGACATTGGTCCTCACGACAATGTTGAAGATGATGAAGTATTTCCTCAGATTGAGCACAATTTGGTATCATCGCCTGTTCTCACGAACAGCGAACTCATCAGCATTGGTCATCCGTTGACGCCAATTGCTCAGGATGACTCATGGGCCGATCACCCTCAAGAATCCCCTCGTGCTGAAGAAACACCAATCACTCCCCCACCACAGGTCACCACTCTGGTGATTGACAGTGAAGACTTTGAGGCCCAACCAACTCCATCTCCACAGGCGTCGCCAGCATTTCGCAGGCTTCGCAAAGGACCTAGGCCACGGGTCACATTGTCAAGTGTTCCCGAAGGAGAAGAGTGCCAATCCGTCTCACGCGAAGTCTTTCCTGAAGCCTCTCCTACTGTGAACATCCCTGAATCTGAAGCCAAAGCGGCTGAAGATATTTCGGCTGCATCAGCGATGAAGAAGAAGAACCACGTGATGAAGAAAGAGTTGCTACACCCCCGTCCAACCCTGAAGTTGTTCCCGAGGAGAGCGTGTCTGACCCTCCAGCTCCTGAAGTGGAGGTTACCAATACTGAGGCGGCCACCAACATCAACACTGAAGCCAATGACATTGTCATGGCTGAAGCTAATGTGGTGTCAGATGATGTTGCACCTGAAGCCAATGCAGCACCTGAAGCAAATCCGTTGCCTGAAGCCAATGCCTCTGCTCCTGTACCTCCTCCAAGGCCACACACCATCGAGCAAGCATATGATCGTGGACAACTTGTTACCGTATGCTGGCCAATCGTGGTTCCTCTACCTGCTCCTGGACCTCAGTTTGCCTATAATGTGGAGCACAGGCCTCAGGTCCAGAAGCCAAAGCCAAGGCTACCACGGTTTCCAGGTACTGCAACTTCACCAGGATCATTTAATCTGAATGGATTTAAGGCACACCAGACATTCTTCAACAGTGCCAATAATCTCTTCGGACCGATTCTGGAGTTACCAGCAGCGAAGCTATTATTCATGCATCTTGTACAATTAGGGACACATCTTCCCTCACATGCATCTTGATTGTGAAGCCATTGCTGGACTGCCATGCCTTGAAGAAGCCCTTGACTGCTTCCGTGATGCGGGTCTGCTTAATTTTGTAACTACAAAGGAACACTGGAATGAAGAACTTCTGCTTCAATTCTATGCTACCCTCCACATTTGTGGATACAACAGGGATCCGAAGACTTGGATCCTTGAGTGGATGACAGGAGATGTTCATCATGAAGCTAAAGCTCAAGACATCATTGAGCTCACAGCCCTGCCCACTCCTGGTGAATACTATGAACCAGGTTGTCAACAACACCAGAATGCTTTGGAGAACATTTTCCAGAAGCCAGAACCCAACATGAGTCAAATGTTGAGCATGATGAAGCCTTTGCCACACGACACTGAATACCCAACCGAATTCTTTGTTGAAGACCTAGAGTATCTGCCCCGCACCATTTATCATATCATCAGAAAGACTCTATGGCCTGTCAAAGGACATTCATCTGCAGCGAAGCTTCAAGGAGAAATGAAGACTTTGGTTTTCTATATCTTCAATGGCATAAGCTTCAATGCTCAAGACTTCTACATCAGGCAGTTGGCTGCATCTGGCTCCGACATTTTTGGTCTGAAGTTCTACGCTCCGTGGGTAATGCGCCTTATCAAGCTTCACTCTGCCTTCAACTATCAGCCGTCTGCGCGCAATCATCTTCTTTTCTTGCCAGAGGTTAATCTGTCTGTTGAAGCTATTTGCCCAGAGCCTGCAAAGGATCCAATCTATCTTCACAATGTTGATCGTCAAAGCTTCACCCAGCCCATTGAAGGAGTTCAGGCAAACTCTCGTGTTTATCCCTTGGCTGGTAACACACGTGCCCCTCGCGCCCAAACTGACGCCACTGGAAGCACCATTGCCCAAAGGCCTCGGAAGCGATCTCGTGTTCTCAATGACCGAGAGCTTCTCATCGCGCTACATCAGAAACAGGATAAGCATCATGACTGGCTTAAGCATCAGATGCAAAGCCTCTTGGTGGACGTCAATCACATTCGCAATCTTGCCACCAAGAATGCCTTTGTCACACATGAAACCTGTCGGAGGTCTTGGAAGAGTTTGACTTTTCTCACTGCTGAAGAAGATCTTCAAGACGATGGCTTCACAGAAAGATTCAAGTTTGACTCCACTCCTCCAAGGAATGCTCACTTGCGTCGGACTCCCTCCCTTGAAGACTTTGGCTATTCTTCCTCAGCTGCCACGGTGAATGCCAGAGTTATCGATGATCAAGATGATGCCACTTCACCACCTCCACCTTCAGCGCTCTCGAACCTGCACCAAGTTCTTCTGCACCACCGGACCTCAACGGCGACCCTGCTGCTTCGCCTGCACCTCATGGGAACGAGTAGAGGCTCTATGTCTTCAAACCTTTTTGGTCATTACTGACAAAGGGGGGAGAAGCATATGAGTTGATAGTCTTCAAGCATGTAACGCCCCGAGACCGTTGCGCCAGGTGTCTTCCAGTGATTCGCTGTCGTTGCCATGTCATTCGCTTGCGTATTGCATCTTGTCATGTCATCATGTGCTTTGCATCATCATGTTTTCAAAACCTGCATCCGTCCGGGTTTCCCCCAGTTCTTTCTGTTGTCCGTTCTGAGCCCAGACACACTTGCACGCGCCTGCGGCATGTCCGAAATATTATTTTATAAGTGGCTGGAAAATGTTCTCGGAATGGGTTGAAAGTTGGCATGCGGTGTGTTTATGTTGTCAGTAGGTCGCCTGCCAAATTTCATTGCATTCGGAGTCCGTTTGATTCCCCCAACGGATAACTATAGCGGCAGTATAGCTGGTCTAACGTCGGACGTTTTCGGTCTCCTAAAACAGTCGTCGGGTTTCTCTCTCTTCTCTTCTCTCGGTCCAAAGCTTTCTGCATAGTCCGCTATCAACCGCCAGGCCCCGAAACCCCTCCTTGCATAGTGTATCGACCCCCCTCACATGTGCATCTGAAAGTTGTCCCAACCCCCCCCCCCCCCTGGGCAGTTTTCACCGTTGGACTCAGAACATCCCCAAACATCTACAAAACGTCTCCGTTTTTCTTTTGGGCTCCCTAGCCTATTTTTTCCGACCGTCCGATTACGATCGAAGGGACAGATTAGCCCCTACCCAAATCCACTCGGTATTTATAACTAGACCAAACCCTAGAATCTAGGATTATGTCCCATCCATCCCATCCCCATGCCGCCGCCACTTCTCTTGTTCTCACCGCCGAACCAATCAACACTGCAGCCGCCACAGCTCCTCCCTATCCAAACCATCCACCACCTCCCGTGCCTCCCCGAGCTCGATCCCGCCGCCTCGCGCCGCTCGCCGGAGCAACCAGCGACGACCCTCACCTCCAGGACCTCCTCCTCGCCACCTCGTCGTCCTTCCTCCCCGCTGGTGTTCTTCCCGACGATGCCAGCCACCCTCCTCAACCACCTTGCGTCGCTGTCGGCCGCAAGCAGTGCCACCAGCAGATGAGCCCCCGTCAGGCCCCCTCATTCCTCTGTTTTTCCTCCTCTCACTATCTCATCTCTCTCTCGTTCTCTCTCTGTACCAGGATGCAGCGTCGCCCATGGCCTTGTCTCCGGCCAGAACGAGCCTTCCCCGGCGCTCCCTCGACCCACGCCGCCTCGGATCGATCGAGCCAGACTGGATCCAGCCATCTCCGCCGTCTCCTGCCGTCGACACCGTCTACTTCAGGTCGTTGCGCGGCACGCCAAGTCCCTGCCTCGCTGCCAAGACCTCGCCAGAGCCCCTCGATGTCCGCGGCCGCAGCCCCCTTGCTCCTCCGCAACACCGAGCTTGGTGTCGTCCTCTGCTCCTGCATCGCTCGTACCTCGACCCGTCGATCTCCATGCCCCGCCGCCGGCCTTTGCTCGCTCTGCATCGAGCAGAGGAGCCTGACCTGCTCGCACTCCTGTACTCGCGCGAGGACCGCATCACCGTTGATCGTGGTTCTGCGTGTAGGGCCCGGTCGCGCCATCGCCTCGCCTCTGTAGCCTACCTCCCGAGCTCCTCCCGCACCGATCCCCGACGCAAGTTCCCTTGCCTGTGCAGCCGCGCCGCTACCTACCTTCGACCAACACTGAAACAAGACGACAAGCGCCGCGCCAGGCTGCGTTGACCTTTCGATCGAGCCAAGCAGGCCGGCCCAGTGCGCCCCTGCCGGCCTCCTCCTCTCCTCAGTTCTGGGCCGAGGCCCGTGGTGAGCAGCACCCAAGCCCCCCCTGCACTATTGGGCTGCCCAGTTTCGGCCCATGCGTGCTTTTTTTCCTGTTGTGTTTTTTCCTTTTATCCTAGAGTTTGCAGTTTTACAGAAAAGCCCCTAGACAACATGCATATAATAACTCACATACGGTGCATCATATTAAAACAAACTTAATATGAAACTTGCTTAGAATTTCATCTAGTTTAATAATATGTCATTTTCATCCATGTTTAAAATGTTTAAACATGCTGTTTGGTTAAATTTGTCCCTATGCCATGTTAAAATGATTTAATTCATAATAAATTACCGTAACTCGGATCTTAATATACTTTATATGTAAATGGGGTAGAAAATTCCTAGTTTAACATGATGCACTCATCTAGCATGGTTAACAACTCTAAAATTATGTTTAGGGCAAAACAGTACCCAAACCTAATATATGCATATGAGGAGTTTCTGGACTTGTTGTTTTGTTGTTCCGGCCTCATTTAAACTTGCCTAGATAGATAGTTTTCATTTGCTTCACCCTCTTGCCATGTTTAACAACATTTAATATTGTTGGGTACATAAATGAGATCGAACTAAATAACTTGAATGTGGTGTTTCGTCAATATGCAACGGAGTTGCATGTTGAGCTCCACTTAATTTGTAGGATTGTTTGTGCATTTTTCCATGCCATGCCTCATTAAACCGGACATGCATCATACTTGTTTGTGCATCATGCCATGTCTATGTGGTGGTTGTTCACTATGTTGTTTTCTTTATTTCTGGTGTACTTCTTCTCGGTAATCCGGTAACGTTGCGTATGTGAGGATCTGTTGGCTACGTCTGTTTGTATTCTTCATGGACTCGTTCTTCTTCCTTGCGGGATTTCAGGCAAGATGACCATACCCTCGAAATCACTTCTATCTTTGCTTGCTAGATGCTCGCTCTTTTGCTATGCCTATGTTGCGATACCTACCACTTGCTTATCATGCCTCCCATATTGTTAAGCCAAGCCTCTAACCCACCTTGTCCTAGCAAACTATTGTTTGGCTATGTTACCGCTTTGCTCAGCCCCTCTTATAGCATTGTTAGTTGCAGGTGAAGATTGGAGTTTGTTCCTTGTTGGAACATGATTATTGTTGGGATATCACAATATCTCTTATTTAATTAATGCATCTATATACTTGGTAAAGGGTGGAAGGCTCGGCCTTATGCCTGGTGTTTTGTTCCACTCTTGCCGCCCTAGTTTCCGTCATATCGGTGTTATGTTCACGGATTTTGCGTTCCTTACACGGTTGGGTTATAATGGGAACCCCTTGACAGTTCGCTTTGAATAAAACTCCTCTAGCAAGGCCCAACCTTGGTTTTACCATTCGCCACCTAGCCTTTTTCCCTTAGGTTAGGCTAGCCCAAGGGTCATCTTTATTTTAAACCCCCGAGCCAATGCTTGTCTAAGTGTTGGTCCAAACTAGAGCCCCATGCAGCGCCACCTCGGGGAAACTCGAGGGCTAGTTTTAGTTGTACGGATTGCTTATCCGGTGTTGCCCTGAGAACGAGATATGTGCAGCTCCTATCGGGATGTCAGCGCATCGGGCGGTCTTGCTGGACTTGTTTTACCATTGTCGAGGATGTATTGTAACCGGGATGCCGAGTCTGATCGGATTGTCTTGGGAGAAGGAATATCCTTTGTTGACCGTGAGAGCTTGTGATGGGCTAAGTTGGGACACCCCTGCAGGGTTCTGAACTTTCGAAAGTCGTGCCCGATGTCGTGGTTTTCTCACGGCAGATGTCCTAGAGAAAGGACTTAGTCGTGGAGTCATCGCTATGGGTTAGCTTGAAGGGGTTAAAGCGGACACAAGGACGCAAGAGAGTTTATACTAGTTCGGCCCCTTCAATGAAGGTAAAAGCCTACTTCTAGTTGTGATGGAATTGATGGGTGTTTCGATGACTAGGGAGCGAGTAAGCTTCGCCTATGTCTCGAGTCGTTGTCTGTCGTCCCTGAACCGCCGCCGGGTCGTCCCCTTATATACATGGGTGACGCCTGCCGGTTCAGAGAGTCCCAACACCGGTTCATACTCGTATCCGGGTTGGTCTTTCCTTGTTCCTAACTCATATTACAAGTATGTGCACAAAGCTGATGTACGGCTACAGGTTGTAAACCGACTACGGGCCCTGGGCCTTTATCTGCCTCTTTGGGCTTTAACACCTTTGAACTACTGATGGAGTTAATCCGGCCCAGGTAGGCCGGTTCATGCCCAGTAGTAATATCCCTAACATTAGTCCCTAGATTGATTTGAACAGGTTCATGTCAATCCTTAGCAAAAATCTTCGTCTTCAACATCTTCTTGTAGTTGTTGAACCGCCGTGACGTCATCTTCTCTGTTTGCTGTAAACCGGCATGACATCATCTGTCATAAAGAAAACATCCATGATATCTTCTTGTTTAATAGATTCGCAATGACCGAGGTGATCGCCCTACTTCGAAAATCTGCGGTCCCTTGATTCCCGCGCCTGACACATGTCCTTTGCCTTATAAATAGGCCTGAAGGGTCATTTCTTTTCTTCCCTTCGTGCCCTGCCTCTTCGTATTCCTCGCGTCACCAGTCTCAGAGCTCCGCCGCCGCCGTCGTCTTCTGCATCACCCTTGGCCGCTGCATCAACTTGAACGCGCCAGAAAGCCGCGGCGACCTTCCGCGTTTTCCTCAGCTCTGGTAGGTCTTCTGTTCTTCTCAATATAGATCTGATCTAGGGATTCGTGTTCTTGCGGTGTTCATCTTGTTCATACTCATGTATTAGCTCCTGGATGCACATGTAAACCCTTGCTTTGTGTAGCGGTAACTTTCAGTATCCGCCGCTAGTTTCCTGCCCAAAACCATAGATCTCACATATACTTCTGCTCATTGATTCAATACTGTTCTGCTTTGATCTTCGACTATTTTTCTTATTTTCTGAACTTGCTTCAGATCCAATGCCGTAATAAGATCTTGTGAAACCTGTTTCTGCATACTTAACCATCCGCAATCTCAATTGCTTCAATGTTTAGGTTAGGCGGTTTAACCTTATAGAAAATTTTCCAAACCGGTATATGCCATTAGTCCCCTTGTTGAACCGCCCGATGTAGGTTGCTTCATGAAACTCCGGTTTAGATAGGGTTGTTTCCGGTTTAACATTGTACATACCAGTGCATTTTAATCAATGCATTTTTGAACCGGGATCTTTTACTTTGTAGATTCCGTCATGGCCAAGCAAGTGTATGAGTGCAATTGGGTTCCTTCTCGCGTCACAGAGGCTCAACTGGACGATTTAGTCCTGATTGGTGCTTTAGGCAGTAAGGATACAATCCATTGGAGGGCTCCTGGCAAAGAATGCCCTCCCTCACCTCGAGAAGGAGAGGTTGTTGTTTTCGTAGATCACTTAGCCCGGGGCTTTTAGCCACCCGGTTCTAAATTTTACCGGGATGTCTTAGCCTATTTCCAGCTCCATCCACAAGATACTGGCCCCAACTCTGTTACAAATATGTGTCACTTCCAAGTGCTCTGTGAAGCGTTCTTTCAAGAGGAGCCCATGGTGGAACTGTTCAGAGACCTATTCCATCTAAACTGTCGTACTGAATTTACTAACGGCTCCAATACGGAGTTGGGTGGTGTGGCGATTCAGAAAAGGAAAGAGGTCACATACCCTCATGCAAAACTGCATAGCCACCCCAAAGAATGGAATCAGACATGGTTCTACTGCAAAGACACCTCCCCTGCTGGTGAGAATCCCTTGCCTGGCTTTCGACAGGAGCGGCTCAGCAACACACACCCTTCTCCACAAAGATTGATTGCACAGGAGAGAAGTAAATATGCTCCTCAGCTATCAAAGCTTAGAGCTTTTATGGCCAACGGTTTAACAGGGGTTGATCTTGCTCGCTGTTGGATATCATGGAGCATACTGCCTCTTAGTCTGCGCTCTGGTTTGATGTGCCAGTATACTGATCGTGTTGATGACCCACTGCGACACTCAAGACTCCAGCTCTCTGGTGAAGAAATCATAGAGGCTGTGCGTAAGATACTGAATGAACCGGAACACATCTACGCCAGAACCGGCCTGCTTCCCTTCTGTGCCACCAACAAACCGCCAGCTGTAAGACTTTGACTTCTCCCTTTACTGAATCTATTATTGATATGTCTGGTCATTGTTTTTAATATCAGTGTCTGCGTAATCAGGGCGATGATCCATTTTGGAGCAAAAAACTGCCGCAGGAGAAGCCAGAAAAACCAGACAAACCGGAAAGAGCAGCTCGGCAAAAGACTAAAGCTGTGAAGAAGACTGCCCATAAGAAAAGAACCACCGCCTCTTCTAATCCGGCTCCTGACGATGAGGTTGATAATCCGGGTTTTGAGGTAGAGCTTGACTCACTTGGTTTATTTTCCATGCGTCTTATTGATGATGATATTTGTCAGGATGATGTCGAAGCCAGCCACGCGGATGTTGCTGAGGTAATTATTCTCTCTTCCGATTCAGAAACCTTGCCTTCACAAAAAATCCGTCAGGCAAACCGGAAAGTTAAATTTTCTCATCCTCTTGCTTATTTGGATCCTAAACTTCTTATGAAGACCCAACAACACGAAGCTCGCCGCACCACCCGGCACAGCGGCCAGGTAGTTACCTCCGCCGGTTTACCGAACAGTTTGGTTCAGAAGTGCCATTCCGAGGTCTCTAATTTGCTTGTCAGTACTTGTCCTAAAGCAGGCTGCTTTCGTCAACCTCTTACTCCGTCTGACTCCAATTATCAGGTTACTTCCCACTCATCTTCTGGCGAGTCATCGGCTACTCAGCTCCCACCGCTCAAAACGGCGTTTGGGTAAGCTATACTTATTGCAATGTTTGCAGTACATTGCCTTAGAACATATTCTGTATTTGATTTTGTTATCCTTCTCAGGGCCAAACCTAGGCCAAGCAAGAAGGCCCGCCTGGACAAAGCGGCCGAAGAGGATGTCGTTCTTGAAGCGGACAAGACACCCAACGCTGAAGCGGCTATTCCTGTGGATATTCCCAACGATCCACCGCAACAAGATGATGATCTTATTGCAGAAGAGAGACCCACTGACACCTCAGATCCTACCCATCAGCCTACAGGTTCCATCCGGATTGAAAGCTCCACCGGTCCAGCAAAGCCTACTGACAAGCCAACAGCTCCAGTGCAAACCGGCGGTACCAAAGATGATGAGGTTGTCATTACTGGTACTGGCCATTCTGAGCCAAACAATCCTGTCGCTTTATCCAAACATTCTGCCAAGGAAGAACTTGCTGCCTTTGGTAAAGGCAAGTGGAACACTGATCTAACGACTTACGCTGCTCTGAACGCCCAAGATATCCATTCCGGCTATCTGAACCGGCTATATACCAGCCGTGACTATGAAGCCGGTCTGGTTAACATGATGAAAGACAAATATGAGGTAATTTCCATATGCTCCTTCTTGCTTGTATGCTTTCATTCCTGACTCTCCTAGCCCCCAAGGGTCGGTTTGGAATATTCTTTCAAACCGGGACTTAAATAATATAAATCTTGTTGCTTTGAAATTTGCTGATGTAGCCCCCAAGGGCTGGTTCAACTTTAGCGTAGTTAAACCGGTACTTTAAGTAATTGAAACTACCGTATCAGAATATATATGATCCAATAGCCATTAGCCCCCAAGTGCCAAGTTGAATACTTGTATTGATCTTGGGACTTTGTAAACAATCGAAAGATGAAGGGGTAAATCGGGGGCCGCTTTAGATCAAATATGCATTAGCCCCCAAGTACTAAGCGCATAACTTGTTATGTGGTTGGTACTTGAATTCTTCTACCAGTTTGCTGAAGCATATATCTGTATGCATGCAGGCGGAGCTGAAGATGAAAGAGAACCAATTCATCGATCTTCAAGAAGCCCTGAAAACCCAACAAGCTGAAACCTCCAAAGCAAAAGAGGAATTGACCAGTGCTTTAAGCGCCATGGAACAACTTAAGGAAAACTTCAAAAAGAAATGGGCGGACTGGGCCACTGAGAAATCCGCTTTGATCAAACGAGCAGAGGATGCTGAGGCTGCACTAAAACCAGTGGCAGATGAACTGACCAGCATAAAGCGGCACGTGCATGCCATGACTGCTGCTATCTTTGGTAAGCCAGTTTTCCTACTGAATTGGCTCTGCCTTCTGACAAAGTCGCCGGCTTATTAACCCTTTATGGTATTTTAGGGACACGCATTGGTCACTTGGGGTCAGATGTACGGAAGAAGCTAAAAGCCGCCTATACATTGGTTGAACAATTGTATACTGGTGCCCAACGGATCATCTATACCGCCTCTCATAACAAACCGGCGCCTACTTTGATTCAAGATACTCTGATGAAACTGTCGGTGCTTCCTGCCCGGATTGAAGAGCTAAAGAAATTTGCTGCTCGAACCGGCGCAATCAATGCTTTAATCCAGGCAAAAGCCTGGGTGCCGGATTTTGATCCTGTTGAAGTGGCTCAAGGCTATCCCAGCTTGAAGGAAGACGGATCAGAATTCGGTGAAGCGGATCTGCGAGCGATAAACCGGGAGGTGCGTCCACTAGCTTGTCAGTTGGCTGAGGAAGCAGACTTGTCTCGTTATCAAGCGCAATATGACAGTCAGAACAAGTGAATAGCTGCGCCAATCCATGAATCGGAAAATCTGATTCCTCCAATCCGTAAGCATACTTACGCTCCTGATATTGACCCGTCCTTGCTGATCCACGATGAAGCTGTTTTTCAAGCATTAATGGGAATCGACTGGACAACTGTGGATTTCCAGCCAGTGGGTAGGGATACGGAGGCTGAAGCGGCGCAGGAACCAAGCTTGAACCAGACGCCGGTTTAAAACTGCCTCTTCTTTGCGAAAAACAATTATATTATTATGGGCACCATGTTGCCTTGTAATAGGCTAGCTGATACCTTTGATGTTGATATGCCTTCGTGCATAATTTGTTCTTCCTGTGGCAATGAACTTTCCAAAACACTTTCTGAAATAAAAAATTCGTCAAGTGCCACCGCGGTTGTACCGTCAGGCGGAATATGATGTCTGCATATATGAAATCAAAACAAAATTTTAAGTATGACCAAATTTTGAGATACATAATACCTGTCGTCATTGAGCGTGAAGTTGTCTTGGCCAATCTTGAAGCGGAGTTTTGCAAACCCATACTGTTGGAGGAGGTAACAGCTCTTGTATATACATATGACGCTAGTTTACCATGTAAACCGTGCCGGGTTATGATAAATACCGTGTTACTCCATAAGAGGATGTTAACAACGTGTATTAAACCGGTCAAATAGCCTCCGGATTGACGTGAACTATGTTCCGTCAATTTAAAAAAATTGTCGGTTTAAGAAACACAATAAAAAGCAAAAACCCCCCTTCAAAGAAAAGTATGAAGCAAAAGCAACGAAAAAAACGTTTGCCAAAAAAGACTTATTTAAACTGATCAAATGGCGTAACCATGGCCAAAAACGACCAAGCTCCCGTTAGGTGTAACTATGGTTCTAGTTAGCCAGGTCCCCAAGTGATTCTTGTGGCATTTTAGGCCGACCAAATGGCGTGGTCATGGTTCGGGTTCGACCAAGCCCCCAAGTGATTCTGTGGCCTTAGGCCGATCAAGAGGCATGACTGGTTCAGACATGACCAAGTCCCCAAGTGATCTGGTGGCTCTCGCCTATCAAGAGGCATGGTATTGGTTCGGACACGACCAATCCTCCAAGTGATATAACACGATGCTTTTAGCAAAGCGAACTCAAGGGGTAAACCGGAGGCCACTTTAGAGCAACTCCGTGTAACCTCACCTGATGTAAAAGAACAGAGACCCCGCTTTATGAAGCAGAAGCCCCCATGTGATCAATAATATGTCAGGCCAGTAAGGCGGGATACCCATGTTTGAACCGCGCATCATGGCAGCAGGTCCTCTTTGGCAATTTTTAACTTTTTGCAAGAGATAAATTCTTCTTGAACCGGGATTTTGTAACTGTCATATACTTTCTAAACCGGAAATTTTCTGACGGCCTTTAAACTTTCATCAATATAACAGTAGCCTCCGGGACTGGGTTATCCTTCCCTCCATCGTCCTGGGGTTTTTAAATTTGCTGAAACTGGCAATATTCACTGAGTCATGTCATCGTAGCCCCCGAGTCTCAAAGGTAACTCGAGGAGTTGGCTTGAGGCTCTCCATATTTGGCCGTGATATAAACTGGCATAACTTGTATATTATTGGCATTGATAGCACGATGTGAATCCATAGAAGGTTGAGGTGACTGCAGCGGGTTGTAAATGATCCCATATGAGCCGTGTCAGCAACTCGGCCAATGGTTCTTTCCAACTGGCGATTTGAAGTTAATCAAAACTGTAATGGCGGCGACTTGTGCGCCCAATAAACAGCTCATGCAGACAGGTGCGGCCCGGTATGTTGATGTAGACCAGGCCGTGAGAGATGGACGAAAAAAGCGACCGCAACATCAGAGGCAGCTCGGATAGATGAACCGGCCGCGGCATTGTAAACCGGTGCGGACGGGGAAGATCGGCACCAGTGTCGTAAACCGGCGCGGACGAGCAAGTCAACCATGTCGTGTTGATGTAGTGAACAATTGTCCTGCATCAAAAACATCGCAAGCCGGAGTAATTTGTTTTTTTGACAAAAACAATATGTGCTAAATTATACTTGGAGGGATATCACCTGACTCGTCCAGACAGTAAATGAGTCGGCTGCAGTGTTGTAAGCCGGTGCGGACGGAAGAGTCGACTGCAGTGCTGTAAGCCGGCGCTGACGAGCGAGTCGGCCGCCGCGTTGGAAGCGGCGCAGATGTGTGCGAATCGGCCGCGGGGGCGGACGACGAGTCAACCGCGTGCGTTGATGTAGCGGGGGTGACGACTCTCTCATCTGCGCTAGTGCAAAAATAATCCTGGCGCACATCCCTTTGCGACACCTTTATAACGAATAATAGTCCTGGTGGTTTGTGCTTCTAAAGCAGCCCGCTCTGCGGCCATCCTGATGTCCTCAGCCGCCAGATCCGCCTTGGCCTGGGTGATCTGTTCCTTTACCTTTGCAATCTCCGTATTGTGAACGTCTTGATCTGGCGGATTAACTTCCGCCATAAGCACAGCCAACGCATCAAATAGCTCTGATAGAACCTGAGCCGGCGGGCGCACAGGGCCTCCTGCCCCGGCGGCCGTTGCTGCTGCTGAACCGGAAATCGTTGCCGCAGCTGTCGAAGAATGAAGCGCTGCTTGTGTTCCGGCCATGAATACTCCAACCCGGTTGGGCATATCCGAGGGGTCCAAAATACTGTCGCCATCGGAACAGTTCCCAATCCGGCCATCTTGTAGCTGATAAAGAGATTCAGTTTCTCCGGTCGAAGACTCGTCACCGGAACAAATGACAGTCGCCCCGCGAAATCCCAATCCGTCCTCATGACTTCCTCCATGCATGACTCCCACGAAGGCACGCTTCATGGCCGGTTTAATCCGGGCGGATTGCGCACGCTGAGCCGTCTCGACGAGGTCGGTGCAGATGTCCGGCTCAGAGCCCGGTTCACCGATCTTCCCAATGAAAACGTGAATGCTACCAAAGGGGACCCGGTACCCGTACTCAACTGAGCTGGCCTCGGGGCCCCAGCCTGCATCGTCGATGTAGAGCCTGTCGCGACGACTCTTAGTCATCCGGCCTACAGCATAGCCCTCAAGTCCTTCAAAGCGGCCCTCCAAGAACCGGAAACCATCATGTGATAGCCCCACGATGGGCGCCAACTGTCGTGGTTTTGTCACGGCAGATGTCCTAGAGAAAGGACTTAGTCGTGGAGCCATCGCTACGGGTTAGCTTGAAGGGGTTAAAGCAGACACAAGGACGCAAGAGAGTTTATACTAGTTCGGCCCCTTCAATGAAGGTAAAAGCCTACTTCTAGTTGTGATGGAATTGATGGGTGTTTCGATGACTAGGGAGCGAATAAGCTTCGCCTATGTCTCGAGTTGTTGTCTGTCGTCCCTGAACCGCCGTCGGGCCGTCCCCTTATATACATGGGTGACGTCTGCCGGTTCAGAGAGTCCCAACACCGGTTCATACTCGTATCCGGGTTGGTCTCTCCTTGTTCCTAACTCATATTACAAGTATGTGCACAAAGCTGATGTACGGCTACAGGTTGTAAACCGACTACGGGCCCTGGGCCTTTATCTGCCTCTTTGGGCTTTAACACCTTTGAACGGCTGATGGAGTTAATCCGGCCCAGGTAGGCCGGTTTATGCCCAGTAGTAATATCCCTAACACCCGTGGTTATGGGCAGATGGGAATTTGTTAATGTCCGGTTGTAGAAAACCTGAAGTTGATCTTAATTAAAATGCACCAACCGCGTGTGTAACCATGATGGTCTCTTCTCGGCGGAGTCCGGGAAGTGAACACGGTGTTGGAGTTATGCTTGACGTAGGTTGTTCTAGGATCACTTCTTGATCATAGTTTCTCGACCGTGCTTTGCCTCCTCCTCTCGCTCTCATTTGCGTATGTTAGCCACCATATATGCTAGTCGCTTGCTGCAGCTCCACCTCATACCTTTTACCCTACCTATAAGCTTAAATAGTCTTGATCGCGAGGGTGTGAGATTGCTGAGTCCCCGTGACTCACAGATACTTCCAAAACCAGTTTGTAGGTGCCGATGTTACCGAGGAGGTGACGCAACCAAGCTCAAGGAGGAGCTCGATGAAGATCTTATCCTTTGTGTTGTTTCGTTCTAGTCGATCAGTAGTGGAGCCCAGTTGGGGTCGATCGGGGATCTGTGTAGCATTTGGGGTAGTCTTCTTTTATTTTGGTTCCATAGTCAGACCTTGATTATATCTAGATGATGTAACGCTTTATTCATGTAATTGTGTGAAGTGGCGATTGTAAGCCAACTATGTATCTCTTTCCCTAATGTAGTACATGGGTTGTTGTGAAGATTACCTCACTTGCGACATTGCTTTCAATGCGGTTGTGCCTCTAAGTCGTGCTTCGACACGTGGGAGATATAGCCGCATCGAGGGCATTACAAAGCGGGTCCATATGGGTGGTTGCTTTACTTTTTGCTACTTTTACCAAGTGCTTACAACTCTCTCTTTTGAAACATTTGGTTCGTTTTTGAGTTGTAACACTTAAACTTGATGGTCCTCTGCTACTTTTTCGACACTATGTGATGCGATGATAAATTCCGCATGTGCGACGATAAATTCCGCATGAAGTCATTTTGCAGACGTCCATTTTTTATTATGCATGTCATTACCCTCTTTATATCATTTCATGCATGATGAATTGTCTTCATAAGTAGAAGAGGAGCTCCACAAGTACAACCTGCCATGTGCATTTGCATTCAAAAGGAAAATACTTACATGCACATCTTCGGGGGGGAGCCTTTCTGCTACTTACGAAGACAATACTTAAAACCTTTACAATTTCACATATTTCTATCCTTGTTGAAAACTTCAACCAGTTTGTCATCAATCACCAAAAAGGGGGAGATTGTAAGTGCATCTAGTGCCACCCCTAGTTGGTTTTGGAGTATTGACACCAAACCTGGTTGAGGGACTAATGTGTTTGTGAGAATTACAGGATAACAAAGGTAGAAGTCCCTCATTGATTCGGTTTTCCTACGGGAGATGACCCCTAAAAATGTATGAAGGCATTGAAGTCAAAGGTGGTATGTGAAGACATTCACATTGAAGACTATGACAAGAGAAGACATCGCGTGAAGACTATGGAGCGCGAAGACTTAGTTGTTTCGCCGTTCCTTTTCTTCTTTGTTGAGTCATAGGGACCACCGTACTGTTAAGTGGGGTCCAAGTGAACCAGTCAGAATGACTGAAGTGATGCTTAACCAAATCCTATGTCTTCGAGTGAAGAAAATGAGAGCAAATCTTATCCAGAGCTGGATAAGTCAGCTTTGCTTGTAGCTCAAGTAAAGTTGTCGTGTGTGTTTGAAATCTGACCGTTGGAACACGTGTCAGTTCCTTAGTGACCCAGGGTCATTTCGGACAAATCAGGTCGGGTTGCCTAGTGGCTATAAATAGCCCACCCCGTACACCATAAATTGGTTGGCTGCTCAGAGTTAGTGCACGGCTTTTGTCGTTTGAGAGCAACCCACCTCGAAGCCTTTGAGAGAGAAATCCTTGCGAGGACAAAGCCCTAAACACCCAGAGCCAAAGAGTGTTAGGCATCACTGAAGTCTTCATGTCTGTGTGATCTGAAGACTTATTACACTTGAGGACCGTGAATCCTCCAGCCGGTTAGGTGTCGCGTTTTGAGCATCCAAGAGTCATTGTGGATCGCCGGTGAACGAAGTCTGTGAAGGTTTGGAAGTCTACCTTGAAGACTTACGAGAGTAATTGGGCGAGGACTGGGTGTCCTTAGCTCAAGGGGAATAAGGTGAAGACGCGGTCTTCTGAGTTAAATCTCAGCCTCCCTAACCGGGCGTACAGTTGTCACAGCAACTGGAACTGGTCCAACAAATCATTGTCTTCAATGAGCCACTGGTTCTATCCTTCCCATCTCTTTATTTGCAGATTGGTCCTTGTGAAGTCATTGCCTGTTTGCATTATCTACTTGTCTTCACTGTGTGACTGCTTGTTCTGATTGGCTTCATACTATCTTCCATCCTAATCTATACTGCCTAGCTGCTATTAGTCTTTGTGCCTTCATTTCATTGAATACTTGACTATGGCTCGCTTAGTGTAGTCTACCTTTCGTTGCATGGTAATAGGTTTATTTCTATCGTTTGTCTTCGAAACTTCCATGTTTTTAAGACTTTCATAAAAATCGCCTATTCACCCCCACCCCTCTAGTTGATCACTAGCACTTTCAATATTGGTTCCTACATATTCTACGAAGATCTTTATCGGTCAAACCGCATAACACTATACGTTGTTCTCTTTGTCATCGGTATGTTACTTGCCTGAGATTCGATCGTCGGTATCTGTAAGTGCATCTAGTGCCACCCCTAGTTGGTTTTGAAGTATTGACGACAAACTTAGTTGAGGGACTAATGTGTTTGTAAGAATTGCAGGATAACACAGGTAGAAGTCCCTCATTGATTCAGTTTTCCTACCAGAGATGACCCCTAAAAATGTATGAAGACATTGAAGTCAAAGGTGGTATATGAAGATATTCACATTGAAGACTATGACAAGAGAAGACATCACATGAAGCCTATGGAGCTCGAAGACTTAGATCTTTCGTAGTTCTTTTTCTTCTTGGTTGAGTCATAGGAACCACCGTACTGTTAAGTGGGGTCCAAGAGAACCAGTCAGAATGACTGAAGTGATGCCTAACCAAAACCTATGTCTTTGAGTGAAGACTATGAGAGCGAATCTTGTCCAGAGTCGGACAAGTCAGCTTTGCTTGCAGCCCAAGTAAAGTTGCCGTGTGAGTTTGAAATCTGACCGTTGGAACACGTGTCAGTTCCTTAGTGACCCAGGGTCATTTCGGACAAATCAGGTCGGGTTGCCTTGTGGCTATAAATAGCCCACCCCCTACAACCATAAACGGTTGGCTGCTCAGAGTTAGTGTACGGCTTTTGTCGTTTGAGAGCAACGCACCTCGAAACATTTGAGAGAGAATTCCTTGCGAGGATAAAGCCCTAACCACCCAGAGCCAAAGAGAATTAGGCATCACTTAAGTCTTCTTGTCTGTGTGATCTGAAGACTTATTACACTTGAGGACTGTGCATCCTCCAGCCGGTTAGGCATCGCGTTCTGAGCATCCAAGAGACATTGTGGATCGCCAGTGAACGAAGTCTGTGAAGGTTTGGGAGTCTACCTTGAAGACTTACCAGAGTGATTGGGCGAGGTCTGTGTGACCTTAGCTCAAGGGGAATACGGTGAGGACTGGGTGTCTTGAGCTGCGTGTTCAGGACTGGGTGTCCGAGACTGTGTGTCCTCAGGTTTAAATACCTAGCTGCCCTAACCAGACGTACAGTTGTCACAGCAACTGGAACTGGTCCAACACATCATTGTCTTGAACAAGTCACTGGTTTCATCCTTCCCTTCTCTTTACGTACTGTTACTCCTTGTGAAGACATTGTATGATTGCACTATCTTTTATCTTCACTGAGTGACTGCGTGTTCTGTTGGGCTTCATAATTTCTTCCTACTTGATCCTTACTACATTGCTGCTCTTAGTCATTGTGCTTTCACTCTATTGAATACTTGACTATGGCTTGCCTAGTGTAGTCTACCTTCCGCTGCAGGGTAATAGGTTTATTTCGGTCGTTTGTCTTCATAACTTCCATGTTTTGAAGACTTTCATAAAAATTGCCTATTCACCCCCCCTCTAGTCGATCTAACGCACTTTCAATTGGTATTAGAGAAAGGTACTCCCTTGTTCTGTGTGATTCGGTTTAACCACCTGGAGTTTTAGCTATGTCGACTGCAGGGATAATTAAAGTCTTCGCTGCGTGCCCCGTCTTCAATGGAACTGAATATCCCTACTGGAAGAATAAGATGCACATGCATCTTGAAGCCATTGACGTCGACCTATGGTATGTCGTCAAGAACGGCCTTCCCAAGGCTGGAGAAGGTGTCACTGCTGCTGACGTCAAGAAGTTCGTTCAACTAGACTCTACTGCCAAGAATATCATCTATGGTCATCTGACCAAAGGACAGTATGGCCGCGTGAGTGCGTTGGAAACATCTAAGCTAGTCTGGGACTGGCTCTCCAAGGTCAACGAATGCGTCTCAACTCAGAGAGATCAGAGAATCAGTTTCCTTCGCAACCTCTTCAACCGCTTCAAGAGAAATGACAATGAGAATGTCCAGTTCACATTTGATCCACTCACTGACATCACGAATGAGCTTCAAGCCCTTGGCGCTACTGAGATCACCAAGCATGAAGTCGTCAAGACACTACTGAGATCACTTGACAGTTTGTTTGACACCCTAGCCCTGATGATTCAAGAACGTCCTGATTTCAAGACACTCGAGCCGTCTGACATACTTGAGAGGCTCAACACACATGAGTTTCAGCTTTCTCAGAAAAGAGATATCTACGGTCCAAACTATGGGCGAACTCGTGCCTTGAAGGCAAAAGCTGTCTCCTCATCTGAAGAAGAATCTGACAGCAGTTCTGATGATCCTGAAGACATTGGAAGGGAACTTGCTATGCTTGTCAAGAAGTTCCAAAAATTCACCAAGAAGAAAGGCTTCAGAAAGTCTTCCCGATCAAGCTCAAGGAATGATGAAGCTTCTGCTCATGACTACAAGAAGAAAACATGTCACAAGTGCAAGAAACCTGGCCACTTCATCTCTGAGTGTCCGCAGCAGGACAATGAGAACAAAAAGAAGAAGAAGAGCAAGGAATATGACTCTGACGACAAGAAGAAGAAGAAGAAATACTCAAAGTCCTCTTCCAAGTCTTCTTCGAAGTCTTCATCACACAAGAAGAGCTCATCTGGCAAGGCACGTCCGTTTGTTGGCAAGGAAATGGATTCAGAGGAGGAGTCCGCTTCTGAGGAGGCGGAGGTGGAGTCTGAGGAGGAGTCCGATTCTGGCGTCGCAAGTCTGGCTACAGCATACGTTGCCAAGTCCATCTTCAACACTGAAGATAATGACCTCATCACCAACACCGACGCAAATGACAAGGAATACTCCGCTCCTACCTACTGCTTCATGCCACGCGGTGCCAAGGTAAACACACGCACTACTCACTATCAAACATCCAGTGACGATGACTCTGATTGTGGTTCAAAACCCAGCTACAAAACACTTGCTAAAATTGCAACTGAACAACAGAAAGCCATGGAACATATTCAAAAACTATTAGACAAAAGTGATGATCTGTTAGGCGCTGAAATGACTCGTTCTGAGTCCTTAATTGAAGATATAAAAAATCTTCACATTAAGTATGAGGAACTTGAAAGTCGTCATGAAACGCTCTCAACAACTCATGAAAAGCTTTCCTATGATTATCTTCAAAGGAAGCAAGATCTTGAGAAATTGAGAGCGGCTCATGAAGATCTTCAAAAGGAAAATGAGTCACTTCGCTCCAAACAGATCAGTTCCGCTCAGGAAGGATTTGAACCACCATGTCTTAAGTGCATTGAGCGTGATAATGCTACTACTGTTGCTGAATGTTCTACTGCTGCTACTGTTGCAATATCTTCAACTGTTGATGTGGGAACTAACCCCTCTGCTGAGGATTCCACTGCTATTGCTGATGAGAATGCCAGGTTGAAGACATTGCTTGAAACAGGGATGTACAAAAGTCTTAAAGGGCATCAGACACTATGTGATGTCCTCAAAAAGCAGATCTTGAACCGAAACCCGAGGAAAGAGGGTGTTGGGTTCGTAAGGAAAATGAATGCTGATGGCTCTTACTGGAAACCTGAGCAGTACCCCAAAACCACATGGGTTGCTGCAAAGGAATCTTCAGTAGATCTATCCAATCTATCTGGCTTCTCTGGTGCAAATCCCATTGTCATTGATGAATCCTTTAATGCAAACTATAAACTGTTTAAGAATCAAAATGGTGAAGTGTTTGCCAGGTACATTGGTACTAACTGCAGGAATGGACCGCCTATGAAGAAGATCTGGGTTCCGAAAAAGAGTCTGGAGAATCTTCCTGTGAATGTCATCATGACACCACACATGAAGAAGACAAACCTCAGACCACAGACTTCATGCGGTCCAAAGGCTTCATACAGATAGAGGACTCACCTGAGTCGCACTAACATAAATGTTTTGCAGGGAAACAGTACTCAGGCCTATGAATATGAGCGTGGTTCATCAAACCGCCATGTTCATAAGACCAAGAACTATTCTGCTTATTCTTATGAGTACTATTGTCCGCCTGCAAGACTTTTTGCTAGGGCTCCAAAGCCAAAATTCTCAGACGCTGCACTTAGACTTATTGCTTCTAAGCCACCCTTGAAGATGTGGGTGGCTAAGAAAGCTTAACTCTCTTTTGCAGGGAAAGGTCTCCAGCAGAAAACCAAAATCGTCTGACACTATTTCTGGGGACCTTAAACATCTTGTAGGGCGCAAGATCAAATGCCCGAATGGTCTTACTATGTACTTCGTTCCTAAATCACTTGCTACTCTCCCTATCAGTCCTAATCTGGATCTAAGCTTTCATAACCCACTGGTTCGTCAAATGTTTTTGCTTCACAATTCTCTTCGTGAAGCTTATCCCCCTAACTGCACTGTAGGGTACGACACCAGCGTCTTCAGAATGGATTATTGATAGTGGGTGTACCAACCACATGACTGGCAAAAGAAGCCTTCATATGGACTCAACCTTACGTCCATCCGACAAGAGTCACATCACATTTGCTGACACTGGTAAAAGTAAGGTATTGGGTCTAGGTAGAGTTGCAATCTCAAAGGATCAACACATCGATAAAGTCATGCTTGTTGAATCCCTTGGCTTCAACTTAATGTCTGTCTCAATGCTTTGCGATTTGAACATGATCGTAATATTTGGAAAATATCGTTGCCTTGTACTAATGGAATCTGATAAGTCTCTAGTGTTTGAAGGGTATCGGAAAGATGATTTGTACGTGGTAGATTTTTCGGCAGGACCACAGCTTGCCGTATGTCTTCTAGCAAAGGCTTCAGAATGCTGGCTCTGGCATCGGAGGCTAGGGCATGCTGGCATGAGGAACCTCCACACCCTTGCAAAGAAGAAGCATGTCATAGGCATCAAGGGCGTCAAGTTCAAGAAAGATCACTTATGCGGTGCCTGTGAAGCAGGGAAGATGACGAGGGCCAAACATCCCTCGAAGACAATCATGACAACCACTCGACCCTTCGAACTGCTCCACATGGATCTTTTCGGTCCCACTCATTACTCAACTCTTACTACTACTGCTTGCCTCTATGGCTTTGTTATTGTTGATGATTATTCTAGATATACTTGGGTGCACATAATCCTTTACAAGACTGAAGTGCAGAATGTCTTCAGACGCTTCGCCAATCGAGCTATGAACAATTGTGGCGCCAAGATAAAGCACATCAGAAGTGACAATGGCACCGAATTCAAGAACACTGGCCTTGATACATATCTTGATACCTTGGGCATCACACATGAATTCTCGGCCCCGTACACGCCACAGCAGAATGGCGTCGTCGAACGCAAGAACAGAACACTCATTGAGATGGCCAGAACGATGCTAGATGAATACAAGACCCCAAGAAAATTCTGGCCTGAAGCCATTGATACTGCATGCCATACAATCAATCGTGTTTATCTTCACAAGCTTCTGAACAAGACATCTTATGAGCTCCTTACTGGCAAGAAGCCAAATGTCAGTTACTTCAGAGTATTTGGTGCCAGGTGCTAGATCAAGGATCCACATCACACTTCAAAATTTGCACCAAAAGCACATGAGGGTTTTATGCTTGGATATGGAAAGGATTCGCACTCCTACAGAGTCTTCAATCTCTTTCTCTATAAAGTGGTTGAAACAGTGGATGTGCGATTTGATGAGACTAACGGTTCACAAAGAGAGCACCTGCCAAATGTGCTAGATGAAGTTCCATCCAGCGAATCAATCAAGCTAATGGGAACTGGAGAAATCATACCCTCTGAAGCTCAACCTGAAGAGGAACTTATCATCTCCGCACCTGATCAACCTGAAGATAATGCTCAGTCTGAAGACAATCCCACTAACAATGACAATGATCAGCAAGAGCAAAATCTTCGCCCTGTACATCCTCGTGTTGCCAATGAAGTGCAGATTGAGAGAATAATTGATAGCATCAATGCACCTGGTCTGCTTACTCGTTCAAGGGCGACTCAGCTGGCAAATTTCTGTGGGCACTTCGCATTCGTCTCAATAACAGAACCCAAGAAAGTTGAAGAAGCCTTCATGGAACCTGAATGGATCCAAGCTATGCAAGAAGAGCTTCAACAGTTTGAGCTGAATAATGTATGGGAACTGGTTAAGCGTCCTGATCCTCGGAAGCACAACATAATTGGCACCAAATGGATATACCGCAACAAGCAAGATGAGCATGGTCAAGTTGACAGAAACAAAGCTCGCCTCGTTGCGCAAGGATATACTCAAGTGGAAGGCATTGACTTCGATGAAACATTTGCTCCTGTGGCTCGACTTGAAGCCATACGCATACTGCTGGCCTATGCAAATCATCATAACATACTTCTATATCAAATGGATGTGAAGAGTGCTTTTCTCAATGGCAAGATTGAAGAAGAAGTGTATGTTGCACAACCGCCTAGCTTTGAAGATCCAAAACATCCTGACATGGTATACAAGCTCAACAAGGCACTGTATGGCCTCAAACAAGCCCCTCGGGCTTGGTATGACACACTCAAATACTTCCTGAAGAGCAAAGGCTTCATACCTGTGTCCCTCGACCCCACTCTCTTCACAAAGACATATGATGGTGAACTATTTGTGTGCCAAATATATGTGGATGACATTATCTTTGGCTGCACCAATCAGAAGTACAGTGAAGAGTTTGGATATATGATGCAAGAGCAATATCAGATGTCCATGATGGGAGACTGAAGTTCTTCCTAGGTCTCCAAATACGACAGCAACGCAACGGCATCTTCATATCTCAAGAGAAGTATCTCAAAGATTGCCTGAAGAAGTTTGGTATGCAAGACTGCAAAGGCTTCACGACGCCAATGCCACCCAAACATCATCTGGGTCCCGACGACAATGGTAAAGAGTTCGATCAAAAGGTATACCGCTCCATGATTGGTTCTTTACTTTATCTATGTGCATCTAGGCCAGATATTATGCTTAGTGTTTGCATGTGTGCTCGATTCCAAGCGGCACCAAAGGAGTCGCATCACTTAGCTGTGAAGCGAATTCTTCGATATTTGGCTCACACCCCAACTCTAGGATTATGGTATCCAAAGGGCTCAGAGTTTGATCTGGTTGGATTCTCGGATGCTGATTATGCTGGTGACAAGGTGGATCGCAAGTCTACATCAGGCACATGTCATTTTCTGGGACGATCACTTCTTCTGTGGATGAAGCAAACACTCAAGGACTATGGCATTCATCTGAAGCAAGTGCCACTCTACTGCGACAACGAAAGCGCCATCAAGATTGCCAACAACCCAGTTCAGCACTCGAAGACAAAGCACATTGAAATTCGTCATCACTTTCTCAGAGATCATGTTGTGAAGGAAGACATTGATATCATACACGTCAACACTGAAGAGCAATTGGCAGATATCTTCACCAAGCCCTTGGATGAGAAGAGGTTTTGCAAGTTACGGTGTGAGCTAAATATCCTGGAATCCTCAAATGTCCTATGATCAGGCACACATCCTAACCCTTATGCATATTGATGACTTAGATGTGCAACACACGAAGTGAAGTATATCTTCAATCAATGAAGACATACATTCTAAGTGTGAATACATTAATGTGGAATTTGACTTCGGAGCGCCACGATAATTGTGCGTCATGTCTGGGTCTAATACTTCCTATACAGTGGGTAACGCCACCACCAAACGTTCTATTTTGAAGTGTTTCTCTCATGGTGTTACCTTGCAATGTCTTCACATTTGGTTTGGCTTCAATCTCAACATGTCTTCATGATTATCTTCACTATGTTGATTATATATATATGCATATACTAGTGTTCTGTCCTCTACAGCATTCACTTATAGCTATGTCTTCTTGTTGAATCTTTTGAACTGAGTGAATGTGATCGGACCCTAACCTCTCTATGCTTTCTATCTCAAACTCTATCTCTCCAAATCATATGCATTCTATTGAAACTGTCGAATGTCTTCTCTGCGTCCTTGTTAGCAGAAGATACAGAGACAACCATTAAGTCCGTTTTCAATGCTCATTCCTTCACCTGAAACCCAGAGAAGTGGGAACGACCACCCGACAATCCAGGCGTGCATGGGACGTGGAACTACCCCCGATATGCTGCATGACAGCCACGTGCCCATCAGATGTGAATTGCCAGGGGCACCTGTGTAATAACGCAGTGCCGCCCCTGTACCTATAAATACACGCCTCACCACAGTCATTATCTCTTCTTCCACTCTCGCACGAACCCTAGCGCCACCGCTAGCACTCGACGACGCCGGCGACGAAGCGCTTCGCTGCCACAACCTCTCCGACGCCGTCTTCACGCTGACCGCGGACATCGTCCTCTCCGCCGTCGCCGTAGGTGTCCTCCGTCGCCAAGTTAGGGCACGGAAGATCGAACTGCTCGGCCTCCTCTTCCACTCCGTCTAGCAGTTCTTCGTGTGGTAAATAAAACCTCCTTTTTACGGCCCCCTTTGATCCTATAGCTTAATCACTTTCTACCACAAGCAGTTTCTATTCACACAAGTTGGATCCCTTTCATACTGCATCTCATAACATGCCTAGTATATTCACTTATGCTTCACAAATTAGTTAGATTCCTCACTTGTACGGATCTGTGGATTCGTACAAATCTGGAACCAACTCCTTATCTATGAGTGAATGTCTTTGCACGATGAGGTCAATGTCTTCTAAACTGATTTATCTTCAAAATCTTCTGAGAATGCATATGACCTCTTCCCCTTCCCTCGCACCTTAATGCTATCACAGGTACATGTCCGTGGGAGAATCCTTTGGTTCTCATAGTCTGCATTCATTTGCAGAATTCTTACAGCATCACATAAATTCTCCCGAAGCCAGTTCTTGTTTGTCCAGCAAGTGAAAACCTTTGAAGCCTCTAAATGTATTGAAGCCTTTCAGATTAAGGTTCATGGCTTCAGAAAAATCAGCAAGGAAGGATGGCAGAAAGCGTCGAGGAGAAACATCAAGAGATCTGCCCGATGACCTCTCAGAGCTGTACAAGACAGATCCTGAAGAGGATTACAATCAGCGCAAGACACGAATCCAATGGATTCGACGCTATTGGGCAGAACAGTGGTTCAAGTACAGATTTGTAACCAAGGAATATGCTGAAAAGAATGCCATCAAGCGACCATGGGGAGACATCCTCTACAAAAATCTTCAACCCAGGACCAGAGATGAAGCCATTGAACAAGGCTTCTATCCCTGCATGGTCCGTGGACCACAACTTGCGGATGCTGACCCATCGTCCCTGCTATGGTGTCGTGACGACATTCTGTTCAAGCGCAACTTCCAGTTTGCCCAGAACTCAGCAAAGCAGAACAAGAAGACATTGGGACTAGACTTCAACCCTGGTCCTTCTGCTCCAAGGGCTGACGGCACACGTGATGCAGAACCCAATGTCGTCAGTCCTTTCTACAACCTTGAAGGTCTCATCACCCATATCTTGGTTCAGGGGACTGCCGTGAACGAGCCTGCAGATGACGCTGAATCAGATGAAGCTCCTGCAGCACCGAAGCCAAAGAAGCAGCCAAAAGCTTCAAAGTCTGCCTCTGCTCCAAAACTCTCACGGGCGAAGCCACTGGCAACTGCACCTCCTGAAGACGGTGTGCAGTCTGAAGATTTGTCACGCATCTCCAAGCCCAGAAGGTCAAGATGCCTCTGCCACACACCGGCCAAGAGCTAACAGTTGCTGCCATTCTGCGCAATGATGCCATTGATCTGTCAAGTGATGAAGATCTTGCAGATGACGCTCTTGAGCAACTCATCAAGAGCAAAGAAGAAGCAGAAATCTTCAATGATCTGCCTCTCTTTGATGTAACAATCATCCACAACTTCATTGATGAATGGTTTGACACGCCAAACATCAGCTTCGAAGATCTGCAACTACACATTGGCCTCAGTGTCGCCTTCCATGGCGCCATTGCTTCAGAGTTAGCTATCGCCCAGCGCATTGTTGAACTGAAGCAAAAGATTGACTATGAAAAGGCTCAGTTCAAGAAGCATATGGCCAAGCTCAGCGTGCAAGAGGTGAAGAACTTTAAGATTATGCTGCACAAGCTCAAGGAAGCCTTTCTCAAGAAACGTGCAGAAGCTCAAGGTTCTCGTGAGTGCATGAAGGTTCTGGCTGACAAATGTGTGCAGGCCTACAATGAGGCTGAGAAGCGCAAGGCCCTTGGGCATCCTGGCATCGACCCCAGGATGGCAGCAAAGAAGATGAAGAAGCCCGCTACGGCTGAACCTGACGCACCAAGGCAGGAAGCAGATCCCATTGTCTTCCCAACTAGAATGACTGGCTCGAAGCCAAAAAGCCGGTCAACCGCTTCATAGCTCAAGAAGACGAGGACTGCTGAGGCTGAAGCCAGGAAGAGGAAACATCCTGAAGCCTCTCCTACTACCCCCTCCAAGAAGAAGAGGAAGACCAAGAAAGATCGGGCTGCTCCCACAGAGCCTTTGATAGTTGAACCCATTTCCATGGTTCGTCCTGACGCTGAACGCCAACTGACAATCCATGAGCCTGCTTTCACAGAGGCTCATGAAGCTGAAGACTTTCCAGCAGCTGATCCCATCGCTGCTGAAGACATTGGTCAACATGACCATGTAGAAGATGGTGCAGTCCTTCCTCAGCTCGAGAACAACGAACTCATCAGCATTGGTCATCCTCTGACGCTAATCGCTCAGGATGCTTCATGGGCTGATCGCCCACAAGAGGAAGAAGACTTTAAGGCCCAGCCAACTCCAACTACACAGGCGTCGCCTGCGTTGTGCAGGCTTCGCAAAGGACCTAGGCCTCCAGTCTCTGCGTCTGAAGCTGAAACTGCTGAAGACATTCCGGCTGCATTAGACGATGAAGAAGAAGTCCCACAAGCTGCTACTCCCCTATCCCACCAAGAAGCGGTTCTCGAGGAGAACGTGATTGTGACCGACCCTCCAGCTCGTCAAGTGGAGGTTGAAAATCTTGAGGCTGCCACCACCACCACCAATGAAGCCACTGACGCTGTCATGGCTGAAGCTAATGTGGAGCCCTCCCCAACAAAAGCATCAGAAGTCAGCAAAGCCACTGATCCCACTGCTTCTATTCCTGCACCTGCTGCCGGTCCCCAGTTCGACTATCATGTTGAGCACAGGCCTCAGGTACAGAAGCCAATCCCAAGATTGCCCAGGTTCCCAGGTCCTGCATCAGCACCTGGATCCTTCAATATCAATGGCTTCAGAGCAGACAACACATTCTTCAATAGCTCCAGGAACCCCTACTCAAGGGAAAGGATATCATCTGATCGGTTCTGGAGCTATCCGCAGCGAAGCTATTACTCCTGCATTCTATACAATCAAGGTCGCATCTTCCCCCACAAGCGTCTTGACATTGAAGCTATAGCTGGTCTGCCCTGTCTGGAAGAAGCTCTGGATTGCTTCAAAGAAGTTGGATTGCTGCCATTCGTCACTGACCAAGAGCATTGGAATGAAGAGTTGATGCTCCAATTCTATGCCACACTTCACATCCGCGGGTATAACAGAGATCCAAAGACTTGGGTCCTGGAGTGGATGACAGGAAACGTTCATCATGAAGCCAAAGCCTTTGACATCATTGAGCTCACTGGTCTGCCCACTCCCGGAGATCTCTACGAATCTGGTTGTCAACTTCACAGTGAAGCTGTGGAGAGCATATTTCAGAAGCCTGAACCTAACATGAGTCAGATACTCAGTATGATGAAGCCATTACCCCAAGATGCTGCATATCCCAAAGAGTTCTTTGTTGAAGACCTAGAGTATCTGCCAAGGACTATTTATCACATCATAAGGCGAACTCTCTGGCCCATCAAAGGGCACTCTCCACATGCCAAGCTTGAAGGTGCAATGAAGACTTTGGTCTTCTATATTCTTCATGGAAAATGCTTCAATGCACAGGACTTCTTCATTCGCCAACTTGCTGCATCAGGCTCTGATCTGTTTGGCTTGAAGTTCTACGCCCCATGGGTCATGCGGCTAATCAAACTTCACTCCACTATCACATATCAGCCATCTGCTTGCAATCATCGGATTTTTCTGCCTGATGTGGATATGTCAATTGAAGCCATCTATCCTGAGCCTGCCAAGGAACCCCTAAGTCTTCAGAATGCAGAGCATCAGAGTTTTTCTCAGAACATTGAAGGAGTTGAAGCAGTCGCTCGTGTGTATCCTTTGGCTGGCACTACACGTGCACCGCATCCTGCTCTCACTGAAGCCACTGACAGTACAACTGCTCCACGACCCAAGAAGCGCACTCGTGTTCTCAATGACCCAGAGCTTCTTGTGGCTCTTCATCAGAAACAGGATAGGCATCATGACTGGCTGAAGCATCAAATGCAAAGCCTCTTGGTGGATGTTAATCGCATTCGCAATCTTGCCACCAAGAATGCTTTTGTTGCCCATGAAACTTCTCACCGCACATGGAAAGGGCTGACACTGATGTGTTCTGAAGATGATCTTCAAGAGGATGGCTTCACTGAGCGCTTCAAGTTTGACTCCACACCTCCTCGAAGGGCAGTGCTACAAACGAACTCCATCTCTTGAAGACTCTAAGTTCTCTTCCTCTGCTACAACTGTAAATGCCAGAGTGATCGAGGATGACGACGATGCTACTTCACCGCCGCCTCCTTCAGCATGCTTCGACACTGCTCCAAGCTCTTCTGCACCGCCAAACACCATCGACGACCCTGCTGCATCACCTACTCTTCATGGGAACGAATAGATGCCCTATGTCTTCGAACCTTTTTGGGCCTTACTGACAAAAGGGGGAGAAGCATACGAGTTTGATAGTCTTCAAGCGGGTCCATATGGGCGGGTGCTTTATATTTTGCTTCGTGTTTACAACTCTTGTTTTGATACATTTGGTTCTTTGAGTTGTAACACTTAAAACTCGATGGTCGTCTGCTACTTATTTGCCACCTTGTGATGCGATGATAAATTCCGCATGTGCGACGATAAATTCCGCACTTAGATCATTTTGCAGACGTCCATTTTCCATTATGCATATCATTATCTCCACATACCTTCACATGCATAGTGGATTGTCATCATAAGTTGAAGAGGATCTCCACAAGCACAACCTGCCATGTGCATTTGCATTCCAAAAGCAAATTACTTATATGCACATCTTCAGGGGGAGCCCTTGCAACTTATGAAGACAATTCCTTATCCTTTACAATTTCACATATTATATTCCCCGTTGAAAACTTCAACTAGTTTGTCATCAATCACCAAAAAGGGGGAGATTGTAAGTGCATCTAGTGCCACCCCTAGTTGGTTTTGGAGTATTGACGACAAACTTAGTTGAGGGACTAATGTGTTTGTAAGAATTGCAGGATAACACAGGTAGAAGTCCCTCATTGATTCGTTTTTCCTACCAGAGATGACCCCTAAAAATGTATGAAGACATTGAAGTCAAAGGTGGTATATGAAGATATTCACATTGAAGACTATGACAAGAGAAGACATCACATGAAGCCTATGGAGCTCGAAGACTTAGATCTTTCGTAGTTCTTTTTCTTTTGTGCTGAGTCATAGGAACCACCGTACTGTTAAGTGGGGTCCAAGAGAACCAGTCAGAATGACTGAAGTGATGCCTAACCAAAACCTATGTCTTCGAGTGAAGACTATGAGAGCGAATCTTGTCCAGAGTTGGACAAGTCAGCTTTGCTTGCAGCCCAAGTAAAGTTGCCGTGTGAGTTTGAAATCTGACCGTTGGAACACGTGTCAGTTCCTTAGTGACCCAGGGTCATTTCGGACAAATCAGGTCGGGTTGCCTTGTGGCTATAAATAGCCCACCCCCTACAACCATAAACGGTTGGCTGCTCAGAGTTAGTGTACGGCTTTTGTCGTTTGAGAGCAACCCACCTCGAAGCATTTGAGAGAGAATTCCTTGTGAGGATAAAGCCCTAACCACCCAGAGCCAAAGAGAATTAGGAATCACTTAAGTCTTCTTGTCTGTGTGATCTGAAGACTTATTACACTTGAGGACTGTGCATCCTCCAGCCGGTTAGGCGTCGCGTTCTGAGCATCCAAGAGACATTGTGGATCGCCGGTGAACGAAGTCTGTAAAGGTTTGGGAGTCTACCTTGAAGACTTACCAAAGTGATTGGGCGAGGTCTGTGTGACCTTAGCTCAAGGGGAATATGGTGAGGACTGGGTGTCCTGAGCTGCGTGTTCAGGACTGGGTGTCCAGGACTGTGTGTCCTCAGGTTTAAATACCTAGCCGCCCTAACCAGACGTACAGTTGTCACAGCAACTCGAACTGGTCCAACACATCATTATCTTCAACAAGTCACTGGTTTCATCCTTCCCTTCTCTTTACGTACTGTTACTCCTTGTGAAGACATTGTATGATTGCACTATCTTTTATCATCACTGAGAGACTGCGTGTTCTATTTGGCTTCATAATTTCTTCCTACTTGATCCTTACTACATTGCTGCTCTTAGTCATTGTGCTTTCACTCTATTGAATACTTGACTATGGCTTGCCTAGTGTAGTCTACCTTCCGCTGCAGGGTAATAGGTTTATTTCGGTTGTTTGTCTTCATAACTTCCATGTTTTGAAGACTTTCATAAAAATCGCCTATTCACCCCCCCTCTAGTCGATATAATGCACTTTCAGTATCCCAATACCTAGTTCAATCTCGTTACTACCAAGTCTCTTTACTCATTTTGTAATGTACTATTGTAACGCCCTCGATGCGGCTATATCTCCCACGTGTCGAAGCACGACTTAGAGGCATAACCGCATTGAAAGCAATGTCGCAAGTGAGGTAATCTTCGCAAACAACCCATGTAATACAATAAGGGAAAAGATACATAGTTGGCTTACACTCGCCACTTCACACAATTACATGAATAAAGCATTACATCAACCAGATACAATCAAGGTCCGACTACGGAACCCAAAATAAAAGAAGACTACCCCAAATGCTACACAGATCCCCGATCGTCCCGACTGGGCTCCACTACTGATCAACTAGGACGAAACAACACAAAGGACAAGATCTTCATCGAGCTCCTCCTTGAGATTGTTTGCGTCACCTGCTCGGTAACATCGGCACCTGCAAACTGGTTTTGGAAGTATCTGTGAGTCACGGGGACTCAGCAATCTCACACCCTCGCGATCAAGACTATTTAAGCTTATAGGTAAGGTACAAGGTATGAGGTGGAGGTGCAGCAAGCGACTAACATATATGGTGGCTAACATACGCAAAAGAGAGCGAGAAGAGAAGGCAAAGCACGATCGAACAACTATGATCAAGAAGTGATCCTAGAACAACCTACGTCAAGCATAACTCCAACACCGTGTTCACTTCCCGGACCCCGCCGAGAAGAGACCATCATGGTTACACACGCGGTTGATGTATTTTAATTAAGGTCAACTTCAGGTTTTCTACAACCGAACATTAACAAATTCCCATCTGCCCATAACCGCGGGCACGGCTTTAGAAAGTTCAAAACCCTGCAGGGGTGTCCCAACTTAGCCCATCACAAGCTCTCACGGTCAACGAAGGATATTCCTTCTAGCGGGAAGACCCGATCAGACTCGGAATCCCGGTTACAAGACATTTCGACAATGGTAAAACAAGACCAGCAAAGCCACCCGAATGTGCCGACAAATCCTGATAGGAGCTGCACATATCTCGTTCTTAGGGCACACCGGATTGTCCAAACTTTTGGTAGGCCAGCCCAGAGTTGCCCCTGGTGGCCACCGGCGGCTGACAAGGTGGACCAACACTCAGAGGAGCACTGGCCCGGGGGGGTTACAATAATGATGACCCTTGAGAGCGCGACTCCCAAGGGAAAAGAAAAGGCTAGGTGGCGAATGGTAATACCAAGGTTGGGCCTTTCTGGAGGAGTTTTATTCAAAGCGAACTGTCAAGGGGTTCCCATTATAACCCAACCGCATAACGAACGCAAAATCCGGGAACATAACACCGATATGACGGAAACTAGGGCGCAAGAGTGGAACAAAACACCAGGCATAAGGCCGAGCCTTCCACCCTTTACCAAGTATATAGATGCATTAATTAAATAAGAGATATTGTGATATCCCAACGAGTAAACATGTTCCACCAAGGAACAACATCTCCATGTTGCAACAAGGAACAAACTTTAATCTTCACCTGCAACTAACAACGCTATAAGAGGGGCTGAGCAAAGCGGTAACATAGCCAAACAACGGTTTGCTAGGACAAGGTGGGTTAGAGGCTTGGTTCAACAATATGGGAGGCATGATAAGCAAGTGGTAGGTATCGCAGCAAAGGCATAGCAATAGAGCGAGCAACTATCAAGCAAAGATAGAAGTGATTTCGAGGGTATGGTCATCTTGCCTGAAATCCCGCAAGGAAGAAGAACGAGTCCAGGAAGAAGACAAACGGACGTAGTCGAATGGTTCCTCACAAACGCGACGTTATCGGAACCAACCCGAAGAAGCAACACCGGAAAGAAGCAAACAACATAGTAAACAACCACCACATAATCATGGCATGAAGCACAATCAAGTATGATGCATGTCCGGTTTAAAGAGGCATGGCATGGCAAAATGCACAAGCAACCCTACAAATTAAGTGGAGCCCAATATGCAACGAGTTGCATATTGAGGAAACACCACGACAAGTTATTTAGTTCGATCTCGTTTATGTACCCAACAATATTAAATGTTGTTAAACATGGCAAGAGGGTGACGCAAAATAAAACTACCTATCTAGTCAAGTTTAAATGAGGCCGGAAGCAACGAACACCAATTCCGGTATATCCCCATATGCATATATTAGGTTTGGTGCTGTTCTGCCCTAAACACCATTTTAGGGTTGTTAAACATGCAAAGTAAAGTCACCATGATAAACTAGGCATTTTTCTACCCCATTTATATATAAAGTTTATTAAATTCCGAGCTACGGTTAAATAGTTATGAATTAAAGCATTTTAGCATGGCATTAGGCAAAATAAACACAAACAACATTTTAGACATTTTAAACATGGATGAAAAAGACATATTATGAAACTACACAAAATTCTAAGCAACTTTCATATATTAAGTTTTTACGTGTGATGCTTAGTTTGTGAGTTAAAATATGTATGAAGTTCAAGGGTGTTTCTGCAAAACTGGCAGTACTCGGGAAATTAGCTAAAACATTCTGCGGAAAAAAATACATCTCGGGCCGAATCTAGCCGGCCCAACCATGGAAAAAAAAGAAAAAAAAGAGGGCGCGCAGCTGGCCTCACCATGGGCCGAGGCCCAGTTGCTGGGGAGGTTGCAGGAGGGCGCGCTGGGCCTTTGCGAGGCAGGCAAGGAAGCGGCTCGGCCTGAGTCAACGCGCGACGACGCGCTCGCTGCAGACGAACAGGGGCGGCGCACGGGACAACAACGGCGGGCTGCAGGGAAGGCCGGCAAGGCGATCGTGGGGAACAGCGGGATGGAGCACGGATCCGGTCGAGGACGAGGAATCCGGGCGCGGGGAGAAGACCAGGACGGCTGCAGAAAGGCCGGGACGGAGCGGGTCACGGCCGCCGGCAGCAGAACTTGCAGCAGCAGCGGCTAGGCATGGCGGCATGGCACAGGGGTATCAGCGGAACGGGGTCGCGCCGGGAAGATCGGGGCACCGCGGGCGACGTTCTTGTCGAGGTACTCCTCCGAGAAGAAGACGGCGGCATCGCTGTTACAGAGAAAAAACAGAGAGAGTCCAGTGAGGCAGAGAGAGCTTCAGCGACGGAGAGAGAATGGGCAGGGCGGTGAGGACGGCATGCCGGTTCGGCCGAGGAACGGAGCAGCTCCGGCGGTGGCGCTCTCCGGCGGGGTCGCTCGGGCCTAGTGCAGCTCGGGCACATAGGAGCTCCATGCGGGTGCAGGCTAGAGGTCGAGCAGAGGAGGAGGGGGTTGCGCTGGTTGGTGGGTTGGATCGGGCAGGGGAGATCCCAAGGGGGGATTTGGTCAGATGGCGGAGGCGATGGGACAAACTCCTAGGTTTTAGGGTTGCTTCTTTAAATAGTGAGTGGGTCTATATGCAGACTAATGGAAGCCCTTCGATCTAAATCGGACGGCTAAGAAAAATATAGGTTAGGAAGTCCAATAAATAAAACGGAGATGTTTTATAGATGTTAGGGGATGATCCGGACACAGCGGTAACGACTGTCCGGGTCGGGTCCGGGACAGTTTCGGACATGCACGTGAGGGGTTCGAAGCACTGTGCAGAGAGGGTTTCAGGGCCTAACGGTTGTCAGCGGACTGTGCAGAAGGGCTGGAGCTGAGAGAAGAGAAGAGAGAGAGAGACCCGGCAACTGTTTCCGGAGACCGAAAACGTCCGACGTTTTGACCAGCTACTATTGCCGCTATATTTATCCGTTGGGGCGTCAAACGGATTCCGAATGCGATGAAACTTGGCAGGCGGTCTACCTACACTATAACAAGACCGCACGCCAACTCTCATCCCATTCCGAGAACATTTTCCGGCCACTTATAAAATACTATTTCGGACATGCCACGGGCGCGTGCAAGTGTGTCTGGGCTAAGAACGGACAACGGACTGTACTGGGGGAACCCAGACGTATGCAGGTTTTGAAAACAAGATGATGCAATGCACATGATGACATGACAAGATGCAACACGCAAGCGAATGACATGGCAACAACAGCGAATAACTGGAAGACACCTGGCACATCGGTCTCGGGGCGTTACAACACTCCACCACTATGAGAGGATCTCGTCCCGAGATCTAGAATGGCACCAGAGGGAAAAACAGAAGGAAAAGAGAAGAGGTAAAACTAAGTTGCTTCTTTGACAAACGAGTGAAACCACGAGCCTTGAGAGGTTGACCAAATTGAAAGAAAGAAAGCAACGAGAAAGAGCGAAGTTGAAAGCACTCCGCTAGGAAAAGGAGCAAGGAAGAACCAATTCGAACAACACTCCGGTTGGAAAAATATGCAAGCCTTGGTAAAAATGAAAGAACTTGAGCAGCAGGCACACACTCCTGTTAAATGGATAAGCACGAAAAGAACACGATCCCAGATGATGAGAGAAAAGAGCAACATCACAATGGCTCCGGAACAAAAGAATAGAAGATAGATAATTGAAATAAAAGAATGGGGAAGAAAATGCCAACTTGTGCCACAATTGAGCTTGAGGAGGCATCCTCAGGAGAAGGGTCGGACAGAGTTGTTGGAAAACCAACAACGAAAAGGATAATCTTGATATGGTCCAATGGAATACATCTCAAATTATGAGGTGACACCCTGCCACTCACGGGAAGAAGAATTGGATTGATAAGAACAAGGAGACGAGAAAGCTATTTCACCGAGAGAATAAATGAAGAACTTGGATCATTGATAAACACCACAAATAGCAACATCCTCACGGAAGGCTTAGGTGAAATATAACCCAAGGTAATTCCAATGAAGAGATTGATGGATTTAAGATACCTCATTCTTGACAACATGTGAATCATGAAACATGAACTCAAGTTATGAAGAATGACATAGCACCACCTCAAATGATACGGTAGAAGGAATTACACTTAGGGATGCAAGATGAAGAATGCTTGAGCTCCTTTGAAAAGAATCTTGATGAACACTTCTAGAAGGAATTAAATCTTTGATGAACCATCATGTAGAACCTCCATGAAGAACTTTAGTAATAAAAGAATGATCAAACGAAAGGAAAGAGAGGTTGAAAACACAAGGTGAATCCTTGCAATGATTAGATGGATCTTCGCGATGAAATAATTGGGAGAACTCGGAACTCCGGTAAAAGAAATATGAATAATTGAGATCAAAAATTTTGATGAACCTCCGAAATAAGGAATTAATCACTTGGCTGAAACAAAAATAAGAATTACGTTATGTGTATCCTTCACCAATTAAATTGATGACAATCAACGGATTTGGCATATTACTTATTCCCGTAGAAAGGATTAAGATAGATATAGCACAAACTTGAGAATGTCTTCAATGATCCACCAGTAGAATTTGAAAAGCACGAATGCATAGATATGATACACGAAGGAAGAAAACTCTTGAACGAACCACCGTAGGAATTGGAAAGAAAGATTCATTTGAGATTATAACGAAGGAAGAAGAATCTTGGAAGAGCCACCGGTAGAATTGAAAATGCACGAAGTAAAAGGGATGAATCACCGGTGTGAATTAGAGAATGAACTGGGATACTTTAGGGGATTTAGAAACATAAGAACGAAGAGGTCATGAGTTGACAAGAGAATACTTGAATGATGCACCGGTAAGATTTGGAGAACAATGGCCTTCGGAGTAAAGAAATGGAAACAACTCATGAAATGCTCCGGATAGGTGAAAAGAATACTCACAATGAAAACAATTATGAGAGGATGGCAACAAGCTAGCACCATGAATCTTTGAGAGAACAGATAAGGTATGGAGGGAAAACTCTTCTTCGGTCTTCAAAATCTGAGAATGACTTCGAGAAACACCACCATGAATTGTTGAGGCACTCCGGAGTGAAAAATTAGAAAGGTTGAACCAACGATGAAAAGAATTTGAAAGATCTTAGAGGAGGACATTTGACTGATGGCAATTCATTCTTACGTCAAACTTCGAAAAGAATTTTAAGGATATCTCCGGGAGAATTAGAAGAGTCAGGTAAGATCCTGGAAAAGACCTGTGGGTTAGGGCCCACTCAAAATAAACATCATAGAACGATTCAAAAGAGAGAAAGCACTGGTTGAATTAAATGACTTGAATGAGGGAACATCCTCGAAAGAGCTTGAACGAATGCAGAGTGGAAGCACGAATCTTCGAGACATCTTCAGCACTCCGGACCAATTAAATAGGAAACGGGGAATGATTGAGAGGTACGCCGGCAAGAGAAGACATTTAAAACGAGGAAAGGATGTGATCAACACAGAAAACTTGAATTGAATCCACCGGAGAAGAAAAAGAATGAATAATGATGAACTTGAGGCTCCGTTAGTATCTTCATGAGCATCACCGGATAAGAACATTGACGGAAAAGAATGGAGAGGCTTCTCATCAATAACAAGATAGTTGATTAAGAAATCTGAGTCCTTGAAGAAAAAAGGGGGGGGGGGGGGGGAAAAACAAAGTCAACTTGGAACGGATGAAGACAACACCGTTGAGAAGAATTGATACTTGATCTTGCGGATGTTGAAATGATCGGATCCACTTGAAGAGAAACACACTGGTTGAAAAGGATTGACATGACAAACTCGATGATCGAGAAGGATTAGTATTCAAATCGGAGTATGAGAAACACCGTTTAAGAAAGGTATGGAATCAACACTTGACTTCGAAGCAACTCGAATACCACAACTCAAAACAAAACAAAGTTTTGGCTTGTAGAATAAGCCGGAACAAACATATGATAGAGATTTCGTCCGAAGTTTCGTTGTGGGGCCTACACGGGCTCGATCGTACAGCACCATCATGTACAAGGCAGTGCACATGACATACGAAGCGTCCCCGAGTCGGCATTATTGGGGAACGTTGCAGAAAACAAAAATTTTCCTACGGTTTCACCAAGATCCATCTATGAGTTCATCTAGCAACGAGTGGTCGGATTGCATCTACATACCTTTGTAGATCATGCGTGGAAGCGTTCAAAGAACGGGGATGAGGAAGTCGTACTCGACGTGATCCAAATCACCGGAGATCCTAGCGCCGAATGGATGGCACCTCCGTGTTCAACACACGTACAATCAGTGTGACGTCTCCTCCTTCTTGATCCAGCAAGGGGGAGGAGAGGTTGATGAAGATCCAGCAGCACGACGGCGTGGTGGTGGATGCAGGGGTCACCGCAGCAGGGCTTCGCCGTTCTACTACGAGAGGGAGAGGTGTAGCAGGGGAGAGGGAGGCGCCAAGACTCAAGGGTGCGTCTGCCCCTCCCTCCCCCCCCCTTTATATAGGCCCCCTAGGGGGTGCGCCGGCCCTAGGAGATGGGATCTCCTAGGGGGCGGCGGCCAAGGGGTGGAGTGCCCCCCAAGCCAGGTGGGGCGCCCCCCCACCCTAGAGTTCCCAACCCTAGGCGCATGGGGTGGGCCAAGGGGGGCGCACCAGCCCACTATGGGCTGGTTCCCCTCCCCACTTAGACCATGGGGCCCTCTGGGATGGGTGGCCCCACCCGGTGGACCCCCGGGACCCTTCCGGTGGTCCCGGTACAATACCGGTGACCCCCGAAACTCTCCCGATGGCCGAAACTGCACTTCCTATATATAATTCTTCACCTCCGGACCATTCCAGAACTCCTCGTGACGTCCAAGATCTCATCCGGGACTCCGAACAACTTTCGGGTTACTACATATTCATATCTCTACAACCCTAGCATCACCAAACCTTAAGTGTGTAGACCCTACGGGTTCGGGAGACATGTAGACATGACCGAGATGGCTCTCTGGTCAATAACCAACAGCGGGATCTGGATACCCATGTTGGCTCCCACATGCTCCTCGATGATCTCATCAGATGAACCACGATGTCGAGGATTCAAGCAACCCCGTATACAATTCCCTTTGTCAATCGGTACGTTACTTGCCCGAGATTCGATCATCGGTATCCCAATACCTCGTTCAATCTCGTTACCGGCAAGTCACTTTACTTGTACTGTAATGCATGATCCCGTGACCAGACACTTGGTCACTTTGAGCTCATTGTGATGATGCATTACCGAGTGGGCCCAGAGATACCTCTCCGTCATACGGAGTGACAAATCCCAGTCTTGATCCGTGTAAACCCAACAGACACTTTCGGAGATGCCCGTAGTATACCTTTATAGTCACCTAGTTACATTGTGACGTTTGGTACACCCAAAGCACTCCTACGGTATCCGGGAGTTACATGATCTCATGGTCTAAGGAAAAGATACTTGACATTGGAAAAACTCTAGCAAACGAACTATACGATCTTGTGCTATGTTTAGGATTGGGTCTTGTCCATCACATCATTCTCCTAATGATGTGATCTCGTTAACAATGACATTCAATGTCCATAGTCAGGAAACCATGACTATCTGTTGATCAACGAGCTAGTCAACTAGAGGCTTACTAGGGACATGTTGGTGTCTATGTATTCACACATGTATTACGATTTCCAGATAACACAATAAAAGCATGAATAAAATACAATTATCATGAACAAGGAAATACAATAATAATCCTTTTATTATTGCCTCTAGGGCATATTTCCAACAGTCTCCCACTTGCACTAGAGTCAATAATCTAGTTACATTGTGATGAATCGAACACCCATGGAATTCTAGTGTTGATCATGTTTTGCTCTAGGGAGAGGTTTAGTCAACGGATCTGCTACATTCAGGTTCGTATGTACTTTACAAATATCTATGTCTCCATCTTGAACATTTTCACGAATGGAGTTGAAGCGACGCTTGATGTGCCTGGTCTTCTTGTGAAACCTGGGCTCCTTGGCAAGTGCAATAGCTCCAGTGTTGTCACAGAAGAGTTTGATCAGCCCCGACGCATTGGGTATGACTCCTAGGTCGGTGATGAACTCCTTCACCCAAATCGCTTCATGCGCTGCCTCCGAGGCTGCCATGTACTCCGCTTCACATGTAGATCCCGCCACGAGCTCTGCTTGCAACTGCACCAGCTTACTGCCCCACCATTCAAAATATACACGTATCCGGTTTGTGACTTAGAGTCATCCAGATCTATGTCGAAGCTAGCGTCAATGTAACCCTTTACGACGAGCTCTTCATCACCTCCATAAACGAGAAACATTTCCTTAGTCCTTTTCAGGTACTTCAGGGTATTCTTGACCGCTGTCCAGTGTTCCTTGCCGGGATTACTTTGGTACCTACCTATCAAACTTACGGCAAGGTTTACATCAGGTCTGGTACACAGCATGGCATACATAATAGAACCTATGGCTGAGGCATAGGGGATGACACTCATCTCTTCTATATCTTCTGTCGTGGTCGGACATTGAGCTGAGCTCAATTTCACACCTTGCAACACAGGCAAGAACCCCTTCTTAGACTGATCCATATTGAACTTCTTCAATATCTTATCAAGGTATGTGCTTTGCCAAAGACCTATGAGGCGTCTTGATCTATCTCTATAGATCTTGATGCCTAATATATAAGCAGCTTCTCCAAGGTCCTTCATTGAAAAACTCTTATTCAAGTAGGCCTTAATGATGTCCAAAAGCTCTATATCATTTCCCATCAAAAGTATGTCATCTACATATAATATGAGAAATGCTACAGAGCTCCCACTCACTTTCTTGTAAACGCAGGCTTCTCCATAAGTCTGCATAAACCCAAACGCTTTGATCATCTCATCAAAGAGAATATTCCAACTCCGAGATGCTTGCACCAGCCCATAAATCGAGCGTTGGAGCTTGCACACCTTGTCAGCATTCTTAGGATCGACAAAACCTTCCGGCTGCATCATATACAATTCTTCCTTAAGGAAACCATTAAGGAATGCCGTTTTGACGTCCATTTGCCATATCTCATAATCATAGAATGCGGCAATTGCTAACATGATTCGGACGGACTTCAGCTTCGCTACCGGTGAGAAAGTCTCATCGTAGTCAACCCCTTGAACTTGTCGATAACCCTTAGCGACAAGCCGAGCTTTATAGATGGTCACATTACCATCCGCGTCTATCTTCTTCTTAAAGATCCATTTATTTTCTATGGCTCGCCGCTCAACGGGCAAGTAGTCAAAGTCCATACTTCGTTTTCATACATGGATCCTATCTCGGATTTCATGGCTTCCAGCCATTTGTCGGAATCCGGGCCCGCCATCGCTTCTTCATAGTTCGAAGGTTCACCGTTGTCTAACAACATGATTTCCAAGACAGGGTTGCCGTACCATTCTGGTGCGGAACGTGTCCTTGTGGACCTTCGAATTTCAGTAGGAGCTTGATCAGAAGTATCTTGATCATCATCATTAACTTCCTCTCTAATTGGTGCAGGCACCACAGGAACATTTTCCTGAGTTGCGCCACTTTCGGGTTCAAGAGGTAATACTTCATCAAGTTCTACTTTCCTCCCACTTCTTTCGAGAGAAACTCCTTCTCTAGAAAGGATCCATTCTTGGCAACAAATATCTTGCCTTCGGATCTGAGGTAGAAGGTATACCCAATAGTTTCTTTAGGGTATCCTATGAAGACGCATTTTTCCGACTTGGGTTCGAGCTTTTCAGGTTGAAGTTTCTTGACATAAGCATCGCATCCCCAAACTTTTAGAAACGACAGCTTAGGTTTCTTCCCAAACCATAATTCATACGGTGTCGTCTCAACGGATTTCGACGGAGCCCTATTTAAAGTGAATGCGGCAGTCTCTAAAGCATAGCCCCAAAATGATAGTGGTAAATCGGTAAGAGACATCATAGATCGCACCATATCTAATAGAGTGCGATTACGACGTTCGGACACACCATTACGCTGAGGTGTTCCAGGCGGCGTGAGTTGTGAAACTATTCCACATTTTCTTAAGTGTGTGCCAAATTCGTGACTCAAGTATTCTCCTCCACGATCTGATCGCAGGAACTTGATTTTCCTGTCACGTTGATTCTCAACCTCACTCTGAAATTCCTTGAACCTTCCAAAGGTCTCAGACTTGTGTTTCATTAAGTAGACATACCCATATCTACTCAAGTCATCAGTGAGGGTGAGAACATAACGATAGCCACCGCGAGCCTCAACACTCATTGGACCGCACACATCAGTATGTATGATTTCCAATAAGTTGGTTGCTCGCTCCATTGTTCCTAAGAACGGAGTCTTGGTCATTTTACCCATGAGGCATGGTTCGCACGTGTCAAATGATTCGTAATCAAGAGACTCTAAAAGTCCATCTGCATGGAGCTTCTTCATGCGTTTGACACCTATGTGACCAAGGCGGCAGTGCCACAAGTATGTGGGACTATCATTATCAACCTTACATCTTTTGGTACTCACACTATGGATATGTGTAGCATTACGCTCGAGATTCATTAAGAATAAACCATTCACCATTGGAGCATGACCATAAAACATATCTCTCATATAAATAGAGAAACCATTATTCTCGAATTTAAATGAGTAGCCATCTCGTATTAAACGAGATCCTGATACAATGTTCATGCTCAAACTTGGCACTAAATAACAATTATTGAGGTTCAAAACTAATCCCGTAGGTAAATGTAGAGGTAGCGTGCCGACGGCGATCACATCGACCTTGGAACCATTCCCGACACGCATCGTCACCTCGTCCTTCGCCAGTCTCCGCTTATTCCGCAGCTCCTGCTTTGAGTTACAAATGTGAGCGACTGCACCGATATCAAATACCCAGGAGCTACTACGAGTACTGGTAAGGTACACATCAATTACATGTATATCACATATACCTTTCGTTTTGCCGGCCTTCTTGTCCGCTAAGTATTTGGGGCAGTTCCGCTTCCAGTGACCACTTTCCTTGCAATAAAAGCACTCAGTCTCAGGCTTGGGTCCATTCTTTGGCTTCTTCCCGGCAGCTTGCTTGCTGGGCGCGGCAACTCCCTTGCCGTCCTTCTTGAAGTTTTTCTTACCCTTGCCTTTCTTGAACTTAGTGGTTTTATTCACCATCAACACTTGATGTTCCTTTTTGACTTCTACCTCTGCTGATTTCAGCATTGCAAATACTTCAGGAATGGTCTTTTCCATCCCCTGCATATTGAAGTTCATCACAAAGCTCTTGTAGCTCGGTGGAAGCGACTAAAGGATTCTGTCAATGACTGCGTCATCCAGGAGATTAACTCCCAGCTGAGTCAAGCGGTTATGTAACCCTGACATAGTGAGTATGTGCTCACTGACAGAACTATTTTCCTCCATCTTACAGCTCAAGAACTTGTCGGAGACTTCATATCTCTCGACCCGGGCATGAGCTTGAAAAACCATTTTCAGCTCTTCGAACATCTCATATGCTCTGTGTCTCTCAAAACGCTTTTTGGAGCCCCGGTTCTAAGTTGTAAAGCATGCCGCACTGAACGAGGGAGTAATCATCGATACGTGTCTGCCAAGCGTTCATAACGTCTTGTTCTGCAGGGAGAACAGGTGCTTCACCTAGCGGTGCTTGTAGGACATAATCTTTCTTGGCAGCTATGAGGATGATCCTCAGGTTCCGGACCCAGTCCGTATAGTTGCTGCCATCGTCTTTCAGCTTGGTTTTCTCTAGGAACGCGTTGAAGTTGAGGACAACGTTGGCCATTTGATCTACAATACATGTTGTAAAGATTTTAGACTAAGTTCATGATAATTAAGTTCATCTAAATCAAATTATTCAATGAACTCCCACTTAGATAGACATCCCTCCAGTCATCTAAGTATAACATGATCCCGAGTTAACTAGGCCGTGTCCGATCATCACGTGAGACGGACTAGTCAACATCGGTGAACATCTTCATGTTGATCGTATCTTCTATACGACTCATGCTCGACCTTTCGGTCTTCTGTTGAAAGTGCAACTATCCTAGGTGGTTTTGGTAATTCATAACAACATATAGCTCATTGAGCTAATGCTATTCCAAGATGATTATTTCAGGAAAGCTCAATGATTGGCATGGCATGGATGTGAAAGTGGAACCCTCAAAATGCTAAGGACAAAGGATTGGCTCAAGCTCAAAAGCTCAAGACTCCTCATTTTATATTTTAGTGATCCAAGATCACATTGAGTCCATAGGAAAAGCCAATACTATCAAGGAGGGATGAGGTGTTGCTTAATGAGCCTCTTGCTTCATGTGCTTAATGATATGCTCCAAAACCCTCAACTACTTTCCCATATCCACATATGACCTAAACTCTAAGCCAAACTCGGTCCTACCGATTCTTCCTATCCGGCGCCACCGAGTTTCACTTGTCATTAGCCACTGCCAAACCCTAGCAATTCGGTTCTACCGATAAGGATCTCGGTCCACCGAGATGGGATTGCAAACTCTCTGTTTCCCTTTCGTAACTTTTCGTCACCGAAAGAGCGAATCGGTCCCACCGAGATTGCAATGTAAACTCAGTGTTTCCCCTTTGTAACTTTTCGGTCTCACCGAGAAGAGCAAATCGGTCCCACCGAGTTTGCCTGACCAACTCTCTGGTTAGCTAATTACCAAATTCGGTCTCACCGAGTTTGTGTAATCGGTCTCACCGAGATTACGTTATGCCCAAACCCTAACCATATCGGTCCTACCGAGTTGCATGTCAGTCCCACCGAAAATCTCTAACGGTCACTAGGTTTACTATTTCGGTCCGACCGAGTTTGTTGATTCGGTCCCACCGAGATTGGAAAATGTGTGTAACGGTTGGATTTTATGTGGAGGCTATATATACCCCTCCACCTCTCTTCATTGAGAGAGAGACATCAGAACACACACACATTTCCAACTCATATGTTCTGAGAGAGAACCACCTACTCATGTGTTGAGACCAAGATATTCCATTCCTACCATATGAATCTTGATCTCTAGCCTTCCAAGTTGCTTTCCACTCAAATCTCTTTCCACCAAATCCAAATCCTATGAGAGAGAGTTGAGTGTTGGGGAGACTATCATTTGAAGCACAAGAGCAAGGAGTTCATCATCAACACACCATTTGTTACTTCTTGGAGAGTGGTGTCTCCTAGATTGGCTAGGTGTCACTTGGGAGCCTCAACAAGATTGTGGAGTTGAACAAGGAGTTTGTAAGGGCAAGGAGATCGCCTACTTCGTGAAGATCTACCGCTAGTGAGGCAAGTCCTTCGTGGGCGATGGCCATGGTGGGATAGACAAGGTTGCTTCTTCGTGGACCCTTTGTGGGTGGTTGCTTCTTCGTGGACCCTTCGTGGGTGGAGCCCTTCGTGGACTCGCGCAACCGTTGCCCTTGGGTGGAGCCCTGTGTGGACTCGCGCAACCGTTACCCTTCGTGGGTTGAAGTCTCCATCAACGTGGATGTAGGATAGCACCACCTATCCGAACCACGGGAAAAACATCCGTGTCTCCAATAGCGTTTGAATTCTCCAAACCCTTCCCTTTATATTCTTGCAAGTTGCATGCTTTACTTTCCGCTGCCAATATACTCTTTGCATGCTTGCTTGAATTGTGTGATGATTGCTTGACTTGTCCTAGAATAGCTAAAATCTGCCAAGAACTAAAATTGTGAAAAGGTTAAGTTTTTATTTGGTCAAGTAGTCTAATCACCCCCCCTCTAGACATACTTTCGATCCTACAAGTGGTATCAGAGCTTTGGTCTCCATTTGCTTGATCTCCATAGCTTTTGGTGGTCATAGCCTTGGTTTCACAACCTAGGAGAGTATGGCATCTAGCGAGGGAAATTATCACCGTAGAGGTCCTTACTTTGATGGTACTAATTTTGCTAGTTGGAAGCATAGAATGAAATGCATATTCTTGGACATAACCCCGCTGTTTGGGCTATTGTGTGTGTTGGTTTGCAAGGTGACTTCTTTGATGGGAGAGAACCAAACCGTGAAGCTACCGCGGATGAGTTAAAGATGTTTCAATACAATGCTCAAGCTTGTGATATTCTCTTCAACGGATTATGCCCCGAAGAATTCAACAAAATCAGCCGCCTTGAGAATGCAAAGGAAATTTGGGACACTTTGATTGATATGCACGAAGGTACCGACTCCGTCAAGGAATCCAAGTTGGATGTGCTTCAAAGCCAACTTGACAAGTTCAAGATGAAGGATGGTGAAGGTGTCGCTGAAATGTACTCTAGGCTTGCTCTCATCACAAATGAGATTGCCGGCTTAGGAAGTGAAGAGATGACCGATAAATTCATCATCAAGAAGATCCTAAGAGCCTTGGATGGAAAATATGATACCGTGTGCACATTGATCCAAATGATGCCCAATTACAAAGATCTCAAGCCAACGGAAGTGATTGGAAGAATTGTTGCTCATGAGATGTCACTTAAATATAAAGAGGAACTTCACAACAAATCAAGTGGTGCCTACAAAGCCTCATGTGAAGCCCCTACATCATCAAGTGAGAAACAAGACTTCAATGAAGAATTGAGCTTAATGGTGAAGAACTTCAACAAGTTCTACAAGAGTAGAAGCAAAGATAGAAGCTCCAAATCAAGGTCCTACAATGACAAAAGATCTTCTAGTCGAGAGCGAAACTGTTACAATTGTGGAAGACCCGGACACTATTCCAATGAGTGTACGGCTCCCTACAAGAGAAGGGAAGATTCTCCAAAAAGAGGAAGCAAAGGATCACCACCAAGAGAGAGAAGGAGTAGAGATGATCGTTATGAACGAAGATACTCACGGAGAAGCAAGGATTCGGAAAGGAAGGAAAAATCATCAAGGAGCTATACAAGACGAAGACATCAAGCTCATGTTGGTGAATGGGTATCCGGCTCCGACTCCGACAGCCACTCCGAGAGAAGTTATCACTCCGACTCCGAAGATACTCAAGATGAAGGTGTTGCCGGTCTAGCACTTGTGTCAACCAACTCCTACGACATATTTGACTCACCAAATGAAGGAATTGGAAGATGCTTCATGGCCAAAGGTCCTAAGGTAACACACCCCGAGTATGTTAATTTCAATAGTGATGAAGATGACTTGTTAGGTGATGATTTGCTTGGTGACAACTCTAGTGATGAATACTATGATGAAAGACCAATTAATCATGCTAATCAAGATAAAATGAATGACAATGATAAGGAGAAGATTGAGGCTCTAACTAAAGAACTAAAAACTCTTAAGTTAGCTCATGACACTATCTTCGAAGATCATCGAGAACTTTTAAGAGCTCATGAGAAACTACGCTTTGAAAAGCTCAATCTTGAGCAAGAGCATGAGTTCTTAAAGGCAATCAATGATGATCTCCGCAAGAAAAGTTCTTCTTACATTGCCAAGTGTTTACTCTTATCCACTTACATGCCTCAAGTCAAGTCTAACAAGAAAGATTCCTCCTCTAGTAGTAACAATGATCATGCTAAATCCAATATTGTTGCTTCTAGTAGTTCTCTTGATTCCACTAATGATTCTCTTAGCCAAGTTACACTTGAGCAAGAAAATAGCTTATTGAAGGGAATTATAGAGAAAGGAGTGTACAAGAGCCTTGCCGTGAGTAAGCAATTCGAGGAAATTGTGCGCAAGCAAGGAATGCACCGGAAGAATCAAGGTGTTGGTTTTGAACGAAAGTTCAATGCCAATGGAGTTGAATGTGAAGAAGATCAATATCCCAAGACGAAGTTTGTCCCTCAACAAGAGAAGTATACTTCTTTCAAGGGGACACAAGCTCAAGATGATCTTCCACCACAAGACTACGAGCAAAAAGGCAAGGACAAGCTTCAAGAGGAAATTGATGCATTTGAAGAAGCTCCAAAGACCTTAGTCAAGTGGATTCCCAAGACTACTTCAAGTTCCACTTCATCAAGTACGACTATAACTCCAAGGATTCCCATCAAGATGATGTGTATCCAAAAGAAGAAGAACTAGAGAGTTCTTGAGGGTGACTCCGCCAACATACTTCACTCTTATCATTTTGGCAAGAACAAGTGCAATCAACTTCCACATCCTGCACTAGTTCAAGGAGTCACAAACCCTCTTGTTGGTAAGACAAGGGACAAGGTAACCTAAAAGCTTTCATGGACATCATCTTTTGTGTGCATCACTCTATGTCTATGGATATCCTTGTTTGTTCCTTGTGGGACTAACCCATGTAGGTATTGAAAGTGCAATTCACTCAAATGGATAGCTCCAAGAGATCTACATCAACATTGAGCATCCACATCTTCAATATCTACATGAAGTCATCATCGACAAAACCCAAGGTTAGTTCATCCCTCTTAGGGGGGATATCACATCTAGGGGGAGCTTTACTCTAAGACTTGAGCTAAAGCAACTCTAAAGATGTGAACAAAACAACGCTTTATGTAAAAGTGGTAACCCCACTTGAGCTTAAACGATGAGTATGACCTACGATCAAGTGTTCTCACTTGACTCCTAAGTCAATATACTCATATATAGATGACCTAGTCATCGCAAATTGCTTGATAGATGCTAGAATTGGTTGTGCATGCTTTGCCACATATTTCATTTGCTATCTTATTGTGTGAGCATGCTGATTGCATATTTTACTCATTCGAGGACATCCACTTGTTGCTTTGATTGTTTGGCTTTATCTTCTTTTGCCAAGTGGATGGACAAGAATGCCTAAGAACCTCCTCTAGCTATCTATGCTTTTCTCGTCTCAAACTCTATTCATGTTGCATCACAAAATTTGATCAAGTCAGATTCGAACCACTCTGTGTGAGGAGCGCTCGGAGTCCCCGATTCGTCATAGACTTAAACTTCCAAAACCTCTTTATGAATCTCGGTCTGACCGATACTCCATTTTCGGTCCTACCGAGTTCATTAAGTTGATCTAGGTTTTCGATCTCGGTGCAACAGATTTGAACTTTTCGGTCACACCGAGTTGCAATAACTGCACACAGTTCTGCATCTCGGTGCCACCGAGTTGTTCCACTCGGTCACACCGACAGGGTCGGGCTATATATAGTCACGGGCAAAATTTGGAAATTTCTCCGAACCCCTTCGCCCGCGCGATAGCCTGCTCTGCCCCCGAGGTCTCCGGATCGTCTTCTCGCCGCCAGCAGCCTCCAGTCGCTGGTCTCCGCCGCCGTCAACGGAATTCTGCCCCGCCGTTGCCGCCGTAGCGAGTCTCCGCCGAACTAGGGTATGGACTCGATCTTTGTGCTAGTCTCCACTCCGATTCCTAGCACATTGTGATCATCATGATTCTTGCCACGTTTGAAACACTCCTATCCAGTCAATGAACTCGTAGATTAGGCTTAATTCGAAAATTTTAGGGTTAGGTTTCCGCCAAAACCATCTCGGATCCACCGAGTTGAAAAACTCGGTCCCACCGATCTGGCTTTTGCCATTGCACAAGTGAAACTCGGTCTGACCGAGAATAACTTATCGGTGCGACCGATTTTGGAATTCTGTGAAACCCTAGCAGTCTCGGTCCCACCGAACTGTGACTCGGTCTGACCGAGTTCACCAGTTCTGGTGCCAAAACTGCTTCGGTGTCACCGACTTTGAAAATCGGTAGATCCGAGATGCTTTCTGTGGAAAACTAAAACTAAGTTTTTGAATTAATCTTTTGCAAAAATCTCTGCTTTTTGTGATGCTCATCCACTCTATCTTATCCATAATCTATTCACAGGGTCAGCAGTCAGTTTGCAACATGTCTGATCAAAGTGACAGCCAGAATGTGTCTGAGCAGCAAGTTGTGATGAGTGAGGGCACTAACTCCTCAAGTTCTTCTGATGATGGCAGCAGGAGCACACCCAGCAACCTGCCTAAAGCTGCCACGAGACAAAGGAAGAAGAAAACCTCAGATTCTGAAGATGAGGACTATGTGGCAGAGGAAGAGGCCACTTCCAAGAGAGTTGAGCCAGCTCAAGGCTCAAAGCCGGGCCTGAAAATCAAAAGGCCAGCAGGCAGGCAGCCAATGTCAAAGGCTAGAGCCTCAACTGAGAAGCCTGCACCTGCTCCCATTGAGTCCATTGCTGCTGAGGGCAAAAAGAGGAAAGAGAGGGTGAAGAAGACTGTGGCTAGAGTCCTTGGCAAGGCCTCCATCATGGTAGAAGAGGAGGAGGAAGAAGAGGCAGCTGCACCAGCGCCCAACGCAACCAAACTTATGGGAGATGCCATAAGGTCAGGGGGAGCTGCATCCAAGCCCAAGGAAGCACCCAAGGCCGCACCTAAGCCTAAGACAGCACCAAAGAGAAACACAAGGAGTATACCTGCTGCAGAAAAGAACAAGGCCCCAGTGCCTGAAGCTACTGAAGAAGAGGAAGAGAGTGTCCTTCGGAAGCTCAAGCCCAAGATCCCAGACCACAATGATGCTCATCCTGTGGCTGAGGATATGAAGCTAAGGAGAGACTCAGGGCTCAGAAAATGGAGAGAAGCAGATCCATATGCTTCTAGGAGAAGGACTGCCGTGGATTACAGATTTCATACCAAGGAGCAGCAAGATTTCTATGAGACTGTTTTGCTTGACAAGAAGCCAATCGTTTGTGACATGAGATGGGTCGACTGGACCTACATGAAGGAACATGAAGAGTACGACCCCGGAGTATTTGACAGCTTTAATGCATGTGGAGTTGCAGACTTTGTTGGGCAGAAGCTCACAAAGTGGAATGAGGAGCTGATCATGCAATTCTACTCCACAGCACACTTTTATCCGGATGGCAAGATAACTTGGATGTCAGAGGGTACAAGGTACCAATCCACTATTGAGGACTGGGCGAAGTTGATCAATGCCCCAGAGGAGCAGGATGAGGACTTGGACATTTACGCCAAGAAAAAGATGGATCATAACTCAATGTCCAACATGTACAAGGAGATTCCGAATGAAGCACTCGACACGTTCAAGTTTGGCTCAGTGCATTATCTGCTCTCAGGATTGCCTACGATCAACTGGATCCTTAGGCACACCCTTCTGCCCAAGTCTGGAGATCACAAGATGATCAGAGGTCACGCGATCAATTTGCTTCATGTTTTTGACGTGCCTCAAAAATTCAAAGTTATGAGCCTTATAGTGGAAACAATCAAAAGGACTGCGGCAGATCAGAAGAGGAGCTGTGGATATGCCCCTCAGATTCAGGAGCTCATCAACTCCAAGATGGGCACGGGCATATACTTGTTGGATAAGGAACACCTGCCCATCCATCCAGATTTCGAGGACAATGAAGTTGTTATGACTGAGAACGAGCCATCATCTGCCCAAGCATTTGCAAAGAAGGAGAAGGCGAAGAAGGAAAAAGCTACCAGGATGCCTACTCAAGCGGAGGCATCTGATTACTTCTTGAAGACCAAACAAGAGCAGCTTGGTTACTTGATTGCATCCACGCTGAGAATTGAGCAAAGTCTGGCCAACCTCACTAAGAATCAGCAGAGCCTAGAGAGGATCATGGAACAGAAGTTCTATGACTTGGATGTCAAGGTAACAGAAGTTCAGTCTGCAGTGGAGCAGCTCCAGGAGGACATGAATGAGAGGAGAGGCAGGACCACGACTCATGCTTTTTCTAGAGTGCCACGAGGCCCGAGGTCGTCTGCCGTGCCAGTTGCTGACACCAGAGCCACTACCTCAGCACCAGCTACAGCCTCAGCTCCAGCATCTACTTCAGCTCCAACTCCAGCGACTACTTCAACATCTACCGAAGCCTTCGTCCTTGGAGTGATCCGGACTCCACCACCACCTGAAGATCAAGCCTGAGCGTCGATCTAGTGCTATGCATTTTCTAGGAACTTTTTGGTAACTTGTTGCCAAAGGGGGAGAAGATGTATAGATCATAGGCTTCGAGAGAGAGTGTGTTGCTTTTTCTCTCTTGCTTTATTTGGTGGCTTTTCGAACTTTATTTGCTTGCGTGTGAGACACTACGTCCTTATGCCTGTGAGACATCGATGATCATGTGTTTGATCATAAGCTACACTTAATGTTTGCTTAATGCTTGCTTAAATATTATCATTCTATCTATCGTTTGTGATCATTCACTATTCTTGGTGATGAGTGCATGTATTTCATTCTTATCATTTTGAGCGCTCCACCAAGATGTATGTGACATGGAAGAGTAACCCATGACTCTAACTCATTTGTGCATTTGCAGTCCAAAGCAAATTTTAAATATGCACAAATTTAGGGGGAGCTCTTACTTATCACATACTTCTCAAAGCGACGATATATTTCATGCTTATTATCATTTGTCGAAGCTTTGATCTATATGTTGTCATCAATTACCAAAAAGGGGGAGATTGAAAGTGCAACTATCCCTAGGTGGTTTTGGTAATTCATAACAACATATAGCTCATTGAACTAATATCCATTCAAGTTGAATATTTCAGGAAGTTCAATGATTGGCATGGCACGGACTAGAGATGTGGGACCCTCAAAATGCTAAGGAAAAATATTGGCACATGCTCAAGACTCTACATTTCTATTTTAGTGATCCAAGATAACATTGAGTCCATAGGAAAAGCCAATACTATTAAGGAGGGATGAGGTGTTGCTTAATGAGCCTCTTGCTTCATGTGCTTAGTGATATGCTCCAAAACCCTCAACTACTTTCCCATATCCACATATGACCTAAACTCTAAGCCAAACTCGGTCCTACCGATTCTTCCTATCCGGCGCCACCGAGTTTCGCTTGTCATTAGCCACTGCCAAACCCTAGCAATTCGGTTCTACCGATAAGGATCTCGGTCCCACCAAGATGGGGTTGCAAACTCTCTGTTTCCCTTTCGTAACTTTTCGGTCCCACCGAAAGAGCGAATCGGCCCCACCGAAAGAGCGAATCGGCCCCACCGAGATTGCAATGTAAACTCAGTGTTTCCCCCTTGTAACTTTTCGGTCTCACCGAGTTCCACTCGGTCTCACCGAAAGAGCAAATCGGTCCCACCGAGTTTGCCTGACCAACTCTCTGGTTAGCTAATTACCAAATTCGGTCTCACCGAGTTTGTGTAATCGGTCTCACCGAGATTACGTTATGCCCAAACCCTAACCGAATCGGTCCTACCGAGTTGCATGTCAGTCCCACCGAAAATTCCCAACGGTCACTAGGTTTACTATTTCGGTCAGACCGAGTTTATTGATTCGGTCCCACCGAGATTGGAAAACTGTGTAATGGTTGGATTTCGTGTGGAGGCTATATATACCCCTCCACCTCTTTCTCATTCAGGGAGAGAGCCATCAGAACACACACATCATTCCAACTCATTTGTTCTGAGAGAGAACCACCTACTCATGTGTTGAGACCAAGACATTCCATTCCTACCATATGAATCTTGATCTCTAGCCTTCCCAAGTTGCTTTCCACTCAAATCTTCTTTCCACCAAATCCAAATCCTATGAGAGAGAGTTGAGTGTTGGGGAGACTATCATTTGAAGCACAAGAGCAAGGAGTTCATCATCATCACACCATCTATTACCTTTTGGAGAGTGGTGTCTCCTAGATTGGCTAGGTGTCACTTGGGAGCCTCCGACAAGATTGTGGAGTTGAACCAAGGAGTTTGTAAGGGCAAGGAGATCGCCTACTTCGTGAAGATCTACCGCTAGTGAGGCAAGTCCTTCGTGGGCGATGGCCATGGTGGGATAGACAAGGTTGCTTCTTCGTGGACCCTTTGTGGGTGGTTGCTTCTTCGTGGACCCTTCGTGGGTGGAGCCCTTCGTGGACTCGCGCAACCGTTGCCCTTGGGTGGAGCCCTGTGTGGACTCGTGCAACCGTTACCCTTCGTGGGTTGAAGTCTCCATCAACGTGGATGTAGGATAGCACCACCTATCCGAACCACGGGAAAAACATCCGTGTCTCCAATAGCGTTTGAATTCTCCAAACCCTTCCCTTTATATTCTTGCAAGTTGCATGCTTTACTTTCCGCTGCCAATATACTCTTTGCATGCTTGCTTGAATTGTGTGATGATTGCTTGACTTGTCCTAGAATAGCTAAAATCTGCCAAGAACTAAAATTGGGAAAAGGTTAAGTTTTTATTTGGTCAAATAGTCTAATCACCCCCCCTCTAGACATACTTTCGATCCTACATCATCGACAAAACCCAAGGTTAGTTCATCCCTTTTAGGGGGGATATCACATCTAGGGGGGAGCTTTACTCTAACAATTGAACTAAAGCAACTCTAAAGGTGTGAACACAACAATGCTTTATGTAAAAGTGGTAACCCCACTTGTGCTTAAACGATGAGTATGACCTAGATCAAATGTTCTCATTTGACTCCTAAGTCAATATACTCATATATAGATGACCTAGTCATCGCCAATTGCTTGATAGATGCTAGAGTGTTTGTGCATGCTCTGCCACATATTTCATTCGCCATTTTATTGTGTGAGCATGTTGATGCATATTTTACTCATTCGAGGACATCCACGTGTTGTTTTGATTGTTTGGCATTTTCTCTTTTGCCAAGTGGATGGACAATAATGCCTAAGAACCTCCTCCATATATCTATGCTTTTCTCATGTCAAACTCTATTCATGCTACATCACAAAGTTGGACCAAGTCAGATTCGAACCACTCTGTGTGAGGAGCACTCGGAGTCCCTGATTCGTCATAGACTTAAACTTTCAAAACCTCTCTGTGCATTTCGGTCTGACCGATCCATCCTTTTCAGTCACACCGAGTTCACTGAGTTGATCTAGGTTTTCAATCTCAGTGCAACTGATTTGAACTTTTCGGTCACACCGAGTTGCAGAAACCGGTTGCGATTCAGCATCTCGGTGCCACCGAGTTGTACCACTCGGTCACACCGACAGGGTCGGGATATATATACCGATGGGTTGAATTTTGGAAATTTCTCCAAAACTGTTCATCCCGCGTGTGTCCTGCTCTACCGTCTCAGGTCTCCGGATCGTCTCCTTGTCGCCAGTGACCTCCTACCACTGATCTCTGTCGCTGTCAACGGGAATCTGCCCCGCCGTTGTCGTTGTAGCGAACTCCCGCCGAACTAGGGTATGAGTTCGACTTTTTATGCTAATTCCTCATTCCGATTCTTAGCACATTGCTTTGCCATGATTCTCACCAAGTATGAAATCAATCTATCTAGAGAAAACTCCCTTTAAGTTAGGTTTGATTCGAAAATTTAGGGATAGGTCCACGCCAAACTCATCTCGGACCGACCGAGTTGTAGAAATCGGTCTCACCGATTTGGCTTAGACCATTGCACATGCGCTTTTCGGTCTGACCGAAAATCGCAAATCGAGGCGACCGAGTTTGATTCTCTGTGCAACCCTAGCAATCTTGGAGCCACCGAACTGTGACTCGGTCTGACCGAGTTCACTAGTTCAGACTCCAACAGTTGCTTCAGTATCACCGAGTTTAACAAATTGGTAGCTCCAAAATGCTTTCTGTGGAGAACTAAAACTAGGTTTTTGACTCACGTGTTTTGCAAAAAAACTCTGCACTTTGTGATGCTCATCCATTCTAGCTCATCTACATCTATTCACAGGGTGTGCTGTCAGTTTGCTTGCCAAGATGTCTAACCAGAGTGATAGCCAAAATAGATCTGAAGAGCCAGTGCAAATGAGTGAGGGCACTAGTCCCTCAAGCACCTCAGATGATGGTAGCAGGAGCACTCCTAGTAACTTGCCAAAGGCAGCTAGCAGAACAAGGAAGAAGAAAACCTCAGATTCTAAAGATGAGGACTATGTGGCTGTTGAGGAGGAAGTTAGCCCCAAAAAGAAGGTGCTGAAGAAAGAGTATCGCACTACTGCAACAACTAAGCCAGGGTTGCATAAGAAGGCACGTGCAAAAACGATCCCAATGTCTAAGGCCGGGGCCTCATCTGCTGAAACCTCTAAGACAATTGGAGAGGCTGCTGGAGAGGGAAAGAAGAGGAATGAGAGGGTCAAGAAGACCACTCCCAGAGTCCTTGGTAGATCCTCCATAATGAGAGAGCCAGAAGAAGATGAAGAGGAAGAGGATGTTGCACCAGCACCCAAGTCCCAGAAGCTCATGGGAGATGCAATCAGGTCAGAGGCTGCTCCATCAAAGCCCAAAACTACTCCCAAGGCTGCTGCTCAAGCTCAAAAGCCCTCTAAGCCCAAGAGAAGCACCAGGAATATCCCTGCTAAAGAAAAGAACAAGGCCCCAGTGCCTGAAGTTGAAGAAGAAGATGCAGAAGCCCAAGTGCTGAGAAAACTGAAACCTAAGATTCCAGACCACAATGACACTCATCAGTGGCTGAGGACATGAGCATCAGGAAGCATGCATGATTGAGACTTTGGAGACAGTCTGACCCCTATGCTATGAGGAGGAGGACTGCAGTGGACTATAGGTTCCACACCAAGGAACATCGAGATTTCTATGAGACCATTCTTCTTAACAAGAAGCCAATTGTCTGTGATATGAGATGGGTCGATTGGGAATTCATTGATGAGAATGAAGACTTTTTCCCAAGTGTACATGAAAGCTTCAAATCTTGTGGAGTTGATAAGTTTGTGGGTCAAAAGTTGACCAAATGGAATGATGAGCTTGTTATGCAGTTCTACTCCACTGCTCATTTCTATCCAGATGACATAATCGTGTGGATGTCTGAAGGTACGAGGTACCAATCAACTGTTGATGAGTGGGCGAAGTTGATTAATGCCCTAGAGGAACATGAGGATGATTTGGATGTGTATGCCAAGAAGAAGAAGGACCACAACTCAATGGCAAATAGATCCCCGATAAAGCCTTGGAGACACACAAGCTTGGATCTGTGCATTATATGTTGTCTAGTCTGCCTACAATCAACACCATCTTAAGGCATACTCTGTTACCCAAATCTGGAGATCATTAGATGATAAGAGGACATTCAATCAACCTGCTACAAATATTTGATGTCCCTCAAAAATTCAAGGTCATGAGTCTGATTGTTGAGACAATCAAGAGGACTGCAGCAGATCAGAAAAAATCTTGCGGGTATGCTCCACATAGGTGCTCATCAACTCCAAGATGGGCACATGTACTTACCTGTTGGACAAAGAGCACTTACCTTTGCACCCAGAATTTGAGGATAACATAGTTGTGATGAATGAGATTGAACCTTCATCAGCACAAGCACAAGAGAAGAGAGATAAGGCAAAGGCAGAAAAGGTTGCAAGGATGCCAAGTGCCGAGGAAGCATCTCAGGTGTTCTTAAAGAGAAAACAAGATCAATTGGATTATCTGATAGAAGCAATATTGAGGATTGAGAAGGGCTTGGCCACCCTGACTCAGAATCAAGAGAGCTTGGAAAGGATTGTTGAGACAAAATTCTATTATCTTGACCTCAAGGTGACTGAGATACATACTGCAGTCGAGCAGCTCCAGGAGGAAGCTAAGGAGTAGAGTGGAAAAGCAACTACAAATGCTTTTCAGTGAGTGCCAAGGAGTCAGAGGTCAGCTGCAGTGCTAGTATCAGATACAAGAGCTACTTCATCTGCACCAACAATGGCTTCAGTACCACCTCCAGCACCTGCTCCACCAGCTCCAACCTCATCCACGGATGCCTTCGTCCTTGGAGTTCTACCTACACCACCTCCCGAAGACCAAGCCCAAGAGATGCATAGCACTATGCATTTTCAAACTTTTTGGTAACTTGGTTCCAAAGGGGGAGAAATGTATAGATCATAGGCTTTGAGAGAGTGTGTTGCTTTGCTGCTTTGGCTCTCTTACTTTCTTGTCTTTTAGTTGAACTTGTCTATGTGCTCGTTTGACACTCTATGTCTGTGTGAGATACTTGTATGATCATGTGTTTGATCATATCATACTTTAACGTTTGCTTGGATGACATTATCTTTTATATCCCTATATGATCATTCACTTTGCTAGTGATGAGTGCATGTTTTAATTCATATCATTTTGAGCGCTCCACCAACATGTATGTGACATGGAAGAGTAACCCATGATCCTAATCGATTGTGCATTTGCATTCAAAAGCAAATCTTAAATAGTGCACAAATTTAGGGGGAGCCCTTGCTTATCACATACTTCTCAAAGCGATGATGTATTTAAATCTTATTACCATTTGTCGAAGCTTTGATCTATATGTTGTCATCAATTACCAAAAAGGGGGAGATTGAAAGTACAACTATCCCCGGGTGGTTTTGGTAATTATTAACAACATATAGCTCATTGAACTAATACTATTTCAAGATGATCATTTCAGAAAGTTCAATGATTGGCATGACATGGATTAAGAATGTGAACCCCTCAAAATGCTAAGGACACACATTGGCTCAAGTTCAAGACGCTACTTTTTCATTTTAGTGATCCAAGATCACATTGAGTCCATAGCAAAAGCCAATACTATTAAAAGGGGATGAGGTGTTGTTTAATGGCTTGCTTGCTCAAAATGCTTAGTGATATGCTCCAAAAACCCTCAACCACTTTATCATATCCACATATGTACCAAACCAAAAGTCAAACTCGGCCCCACCAAAATGTTCTATCCGGCGCCACCGAGTTCACTTGACATAGCCACTGCCAGAAACCCTAGTCATATCGGTCTCACCGATAGGGATCTCGGTCTCACCGAGATGGGATTGCAAACTCTTTGTTTCCCTTCGTAACGTTTTGGTTCAACCGAGATGAGCGATCGGTCCCACCGAGTTCGGAATGCAAACTCTCTGTTTCCCTTTCGTAACGTTTCGGTCTCACCGAAATGAGCGATTCGGTCCCACCGAGTTTGCCTGACCAACTCTGTGTTTTGCTTATTACCAAAATCGGTCTCACTGAGTTTGTGTAATCGGTCTCACCGAGATTATGTTATGCCCTAACCATAATGGAATCGGTCCCACCGAGTACATGTCGGTCCCACCAAAAAGCCTAACGTTCACATTTTGAACTGAATCAGTATGACTGAGTTTTCTGATTCGGTCCCTTCGAGTTTGGTAAATTCTGTGTAACGATTAGATTTTGTGTGGAGGCTATATATACCCCTCCACCCTTCCTTCATTAGTAAGGAGAGCCATCAGAACGTGCCTATACTTCAACATTCATTTTCTGAGAGAGAACCACCTACTCATGAGTTGAGACCAAGATATTCCATTCCAAACATATGAATCTTGATCTCTAGCCTTCCCCAAGTTGCTTTCCATTCAAATCATCTTTCCTCCAAATCAAAATCAGTGAGAGAGAGAGAGAGTTGAGTGTTGGGGAGACTATCATTTGAAGCACAAGCGCAAGGAGTTCATCATCAACAAACCGTCTATTACCTTTTGGAGAGTGGTGTCTCCTAGATTGGCTAGGTGTCACTTGGGAGCCTCCGACAAGATTGTGGAGTTGAACCAAGGATTTTGTACGAGCAAGGATATCACCTACTTCATGAAGATCTACCCTAGTGAGGCAAGTCCTTCATGGGCAATGGCCATGGTGGGATAGACAAGGTTGCTTCTTCGTGGACCCTTCATGGGTGGAGCCCCCCGTGGACTCGCGCAACCGTTACCCTTCGTTGGTTGAAGTCTCCATCAACGTGGATGTATGATAGCACCACCTATCGGAACCACGCCAAAATTCTCCGTGTCTACATTGCGTTTCCTCCCTCCAAACTCCTCCCTTTACCTTCATATGCAAATGTTTTACATTTCGCTGCTATAATTTTAGACTTGCATGTGTAGGTTGATTGCTTGACTTGTGCTAAGTTGCTAAAATCTGCCAACACTTAAAATTGGGAAAGGCTAGATTTTATTTGGTCAATTAGTCTGATCACACCCTCTCTAGACATACTTTCGATCCTACAAAGTGGTATCAGAACTTTGGTCTCCATTTTTCTTGATTTCCATAGCCTCGGTTTCACAACCTAGGAGAGTATGGCGTCTAGCAAGGGAAATTACCACCATGGAGGTCCTTACTTTGATGGTACTAATTTTGCTAGTTGGAAGCATAAGATGAAAATGCATATTCTTGGACATAACCCCTCCGTTTGGACTATTGTGTGTATTGGCTTGCAAGGTGAATTCTCTGAAGATGGAAGAGAACCGAATCGTGAAGAGACCGTGGAAGAATTGAAGATGTTGCAATACAATGCTCAAGCTTGCGATATCCTATTTAACGGATTGTGCCCCGAAGAATTCAATAAACTCAACCGCCTTGAGAATGCAATGGAAATTTGGGATACTTTGGTTGATATGCACGAAGTTACTGAGTCCGTCAAGGAATCCAAATTGGATGTGCTTCAAAGTCAACTTGACAAGTTCAAAATGAAGGATGGTGAAGGTCTCGCTGAAATGTACTCTAGGCTCGCTCTCATCACAAATGATAGTGCCGGCTTAGGAAGTGAAGAGATGACCGACCGATTCATCATCAAGAAGATTGTAAGAGCCTTGGATGGAAAATATGATACTGTGTGCACCTTGATCCAAATGATGCCCAATTACAAAGATCTCAAGCCAACGAAAGTCATTGGTAGAATTGTTGCTCATGAGATGTCACTCGAGGATAAAGAAGAACTTCACAACAAGTCTAGTGGTGCTTACAAAGCTTCATGTGATGCTCCTGCAACATCAAGTGAGAAACAAGTGTTCAATGAATAATTGAGCCTAATGGTGAAGAAATCCAACAAGTTCTACAAGAATAGAAGCAAAGAAAGAAGTTCCAAGTCAAGGTCCTACAATGACAAAAGATCTTCTAGTCGTGATCACAATTGCTACAATTATGGAAGACCCGGACACTACTCTAGTGAGTGTACGGCTCCCTACAAGAGAAGAGAAGACTCAGCTAAAAGGAAAAGCAAAAGAGAGGAAAGGATTAGAGATGATCGTTATGAACGAAGACCCTCTCGCAGAATCAAGGATTCAGAAAGGAAGGACAAGTCATCAAATAGCTACACAAGACGAAGACATCAAGATCATGTTGGTGAATGGGTATCTGGTTCCGATTCCGACAACTACTCCGAGAGAAGTTATCACTCCGACTCCGAATATACTCAAGATGAAGGTGTTGCCGGTCTAGCAATTGTGTCAACCAATTCCTATGACATATTTGACTCACCAAATGAAGGGATTGGAAGATGCTTCATGGCTAAAGTCCCCAAGGCATCACACCCCGAGTATGTTGATTTCAATAGTGATGAAGATGATTTGCTATGTGATGATGATTTACTTGTTGACAACTCTAGTGATGAAAACTATGATGAAATTGCTATTTATCATGCTAATCAAGATGAAACGAGTGACAATTATAATAAGGAGATTGAGCATCTAACTAAAAAATAAACACTCTTAAGTTAGCTCATGAAACTACCTTAGAGGATCATTGAGAGCTTTTACAGACCCATGAGAAGCTACGCTTTGAAAAGCTCAATCTAGAGCAAGAGCATGGGTTCATAAAAGTAACCAATGATGATCTTCGTAACAAAAGTTCTTCTTACATTGCCAAGCATTTACTCTTGTCTACTTACATGCCGCAAGTAAAATCTAGCAACAAGAGCAGGAAAGATTCTTCTTCTAGTAGTAAGAATAATGAAGTTAAATCCAAAATTGTTGCTTATAGTAGTACTCTTGATTCCACTAATGATTCTATTAGCCAAGTTACACTTGAGCAAGAAAATAGCTTATTGAAGGGAATTATAGAGAAAGGTGTTTACAAGAGCCTTGCCGGAAGTAAGCAATTTGAGGAAATTGTACACAAGCAAGGAAGGCACCGGAAGAATCAAGGTATTGGTTTTGAACGCAAGTTGAATGCCAATGGAGTTGAGTGGGAAGAAGATCAATACCCCAGGATGAAATTTGTTCCTCAACAAGAGAAGTATGATCCCACTTCTTTCAAGGGAACACAAGCTCAAGATGATCTTCCACTACAAGACTACAAGCTAAAAGGGAAGGACAAGCTTCAAGAGGAGATTGATGCATTCGAAGAAGCTCCTAAGGCCTTGGTCAAGTGGGTTCCCAAGACTTCATTAAGTACGACTACAACTCCAAGGATTCCCATCAAGATGATGTGGATCCCAAAGAAGAAGAACTAGAGAGTTCCTGAGGGTGACTCCGCCAACATATTTTGAAAGTGCGTTATATCGACTAGAGGGGGGTGAATAGGCAATTTTTATGAATTCTTCACTGAGGAATTTCAGGGTGAGGATATTCCTAAGAGAAGAACTACTTGCAGCGGAATAAGTACATAGAAGTAAACATAACAGAGCATGAACATGGTCTTCATGATGAAATGAAACAAGCACAGAGTACAAAAAGCGTAAACACATGATAAACAGAATGAAGACAAACAGACTGAAGAAATTGAGCTGAGGAAATAGAGAAAGTCTTCAGTCAAAGTCTTCAAACAGATATGAACAAGAACACAACATAGAAATGAGGAAATGGAAGGGTTGAGGAAACGGAACCAGTTAGCTCGGTGAAGACAATGATTTGGTAGACTAGTTCCAACTGTTGTGACAGTTGTACGTCTGGTTAGGGAGGCTAGTTATTTAAACCGAGGACACAAAGTCCCGGACACCCAGTCCTGAACACGCAGATCACGACATTTAGTCCTCACCGTATTCCCCTTGAGCTAACGTGACACAGACCTAGCCCAGTCACTCGTGGTAAGTCTTTAGGTGACTTCCAAACCTTCACACACTCGGTCACTCGGCGATCCACAATTTCCTCTTGGATGCTCTAGACCATGACGCCTAACCGTCTGGAAGATGCACAGTCTTCAAAGGTAACAAGCGTCAGATCCATGCAGGATCAATCTCTTCAGTGATGCTCAATCACTTTGGGTTTGTAGGTGTTTGGGTTTGGGGTTTTCCTCACTTGATGATTTTCGCTCAAAGTCCTTGGAGGATGGGATGCTCTCAAATGACAAGTGTCAGTTTCTCTCGGAGCAGCCAACCAGCTAGTGGTTGTAGGGGGCGGCTATTTATAGCCTAGGGAGCAGCCCGACATGATAAGGCATAAATGCCCTTCAATGATATGACCGTTAGGGGGGTAGATATTTTGGGACAGCTGGCGCATAGCACAGCAACGGTCGGAATTTTGAGTATCGAATTCCTCAGGGCTATCATGTTCCTCACGGTGTAGGCAATCCACACCTGCGAATTCCTAACTCCTCAGTCAGAACAAATTCCTCAGAGACCAAAAGAACTTCATCTCTATCACTGAAGAAATTGACTGAGCTGTATGAGATTTCCAATGGCTTCACTCGAAGGGATTGGTAGGTGTAGGATTTGAGTTGAGCATCACTTGGAAAATTTTCCTTAGTATTTCCTCGACCCCCTTTAACATACGGTGTTTCCTATGACTCAAGAAAGAGAAAATGAAACTACGAAAACAAAAGTCTTCATGCTTCATGTTCCTCGAATGAATACCACGTCTTCAGGATCACACCATTTTCTTCACTTTCAAAGTCTTCAGAAATTCAAAGTCTTTAGTCGAAGAACTTCAGTTTTAGGGGTCGACTTTCTCTGTAAATATCAAACTCCTCATAGACTTATAGACCTGTGTACACTCACAAACGCATCAGTCCCTTAACCTATAAGTCTTTAATACACCAAAATCACTAAGGGGCACTAGATGCACTTACAATCTCCCCCTTTTTGGTGATTGATGACAATATAGGTTAAGTTTTCAACGGGGATAAACATATGAAGTGTAAATACTGATATTGAGGAATTTGATTGCAAGATATAAAAGAACTCTCCCTGAAGATGTGCATAGTGAGGAATTTGCTTTTGAAGCAATGCACACTTTGAAGAGTAGAATCATGGAGATCCCCCCTATATCTTGTAATCCATACACGCATTTAACATATAATATGAAGAATTTGAAATGCATGATGAAATATGGTGATTGGTGTAAATCAACATGCGTGCATTAACATTAATGAGGAATAATCATGCAGAAAAACTCAGCAAAAGTATCAGACCACCATAGAGTTTAAGTTTACAACTCGATCGAATAAAGTCTCAGAAGAATGAGAGTTGTAACTTAGAAAAAAACGCCCATATAAGTAGACTCGCTTGAAGACTAACTCAAATCCCCCCTTTGTCATCAAATGACCAAAATGGACGAAAAATGAGGACTAACGCCCCTGAAGAATATCAAGTTGACGGAGGAGCGCCAACGTTTTTGGGGTCGTTTGTTGTTGTAGGGCCTGCCGCAGTGTCGTCCAAGTCTTCATGCTCATCCGTTTTGCGTGATGAAGAATATGAGCTGGCCACCAAGGAAGGAACCTTAGTCTTCTTTAATTTCTTCGCCGGTGGTGGCTGAGACCATTCAAAGTCCCGCTTGAAACCCATTTGCTTCAGATCATCTTCACCATATAGATGTGACAAAATAGCCCAGGTGCGACCGAAGACTTCATGGAGGTAGTAATGGTTTTTCTTCACTGCATTGTGTGTAGCAGTCATGTTGTGAAGAATAGAACCAAACTGACGCTTAACCCATTTGTGGTTTCGATCCACCTTCTGGTGAAGACTAAGAAGAAGCTCACGGTCAGTCATCACCCGAGGAGCTGTTGCTTGAGGATTTGGCTTTGATGCATTAGCAGCAGAATCATGAGTAGCAGAATCATCATTGGTGGAGTAAGATGTAGCTTTGCGAAACTGACCATCCAATGGATGAATGCCTTCAACAATAATTGCAGTAGCTTTGCCCTTTTCATCAGATGAGGAAAATGTCCGCTTGAGGACTTCTATAGGGGGCAAGTAACTGACATGATTATGAAAATCATCCTTGTAGTTGAGTGAAGACCTTGTTCTGAGGAATCTCATAATCTAGGGAGCGTAAGGCTTCAACTCAAATGGAGAGAGGGAAACATTTGCCAGAGTCCTCATGAAGAAATCATGATAGTTGATAGGAATGCCATGTATGATATTGAATAGCAGATTCTTCATGATGCCAACAACTTCTTCATCATTTGAATCGTGGCCTTTGATTGGACTCATTGTCTTCGTCAAAATGCGATAAACAGTTCTAGGCACAAACAGCAATTCCTTCACGAGGAATTTGGTCCTTGGAGCTTGACCTAGCTTCATAGGCTTCATTAGCACTTGCATGTAATGGGCAGTGAGTTCAGGTTCATGATAGATGCAACGAGCGCCTTCAAGGGTAGGGCTGACAGGCAGGGCATGAAGTAATTCAGAGGCCGGTGCTATGAAATGTGTGTTTTCTATCATCCAGTCCAAAACCTAAGAGTTCACATCATCAACATCACCTGTGATATGCAGAGTTGCATAGAACTGAAGAATGAGCTCTTCATTCCAATCGCAAATATCCGTGCAAAAGTTGAGCAGTCCTGCATCATGAAGCACACTGAGGACTGGGGTGAAGCAAGGCAGTGATTCCATGTCCACGTGAGGAATATGCTCATGGTCGAAGACTTTGTCCTTGTTGAAAAGCAGTGAAGAATAAAAGTTTGCTTGGCTGGCAGTCCAGAAGCGCTTCCTTCTAAGACGAGCAAAGTCATAAGGGTTATAGTCTGTGAAGAACACATGCTCGCCGAAGAAGTCATCAGCCTTGAATTTATGCTTCTTCGAGAATGGATCGTTTGGCTTGGGCTAAGGGGTATCGGTTAATTGCATCACCACCTAAGGAATCGCAATCTCAGGATCCACTGGCTGAGGAATTTCAGCTTCTTCTTCAGTGATAGCCTGAGTCTTCAATTCTTCATTAACATTTTCTTCAGCACTAGTGGCTGGAATCTCTTCATGGACAAACGGTGTGGCATGAGGTTCTTCAGATCCCATTTGAACTTCAGTGGTTACAGGGGACTGAGGAATTTGTTGAAGGGGTGTGAACAGAGGGGAATTGGGGTGCTGACTTTCCCAAAAGTCATCATTCAACACTGGAGTTGTGCATCCAATGTCCGCATTTTCTTCTTCACTCTTTTCTTCAACGTTGGCCTCTTCAGCAGTGAACTGAGGCATGGGCAATGAGACTACTGGGGTTGAAGTGATTGCATCCGCTTCAATTTCTTTATCCAACTGCTCTGAAGAAGCAGCAGAAGGAATGTCATCATCAGATCCACTTGGGATCTCATATTCTTCATCAAAAGGAACAAGGTCCTTTGATGGCATGGATGAGTCAGGAACAACATCAATTGGATTGTCAAAAGAACTAGTTAGCGGCTTCATCTTCTTCGGAGCCGAAGAATCTGATGCAGTTGATGCCTTCCTTTTCTTCACAGTTGCACGCTCTGCAGCCTTGTTCTTCTTCACATCTGATGCAGATGGAAGGAATGGAGTTGGGGTAGGTGCAGGAGGAGAAGAGGAATTTGGTTCAATAACTTCAGGCACAACTGATGAAGTTGCCCTGACTTCTTCATTTTCTTCAGGCGCAACACTAGTGGTTGCCCTGGCAATTTCTTCAGCGGCTAGAATGCAGTCATCAGCCCGGGTACTATGAGTATTTCAGGAGCCTGATTTTCATCAGTGGTGCTGGCATGCTCTTAAGTAGGCTGAGTAGATGCCTCAGCTTGAGGATTTTCTTGTTGCGTTGGGGCTGCAACATTGGAAGTGAACTTCTCAGTTATCTTGACAAATCTGACTTTGGCACCAAGCCAGTCAGCATAGTAGCGATCAAATTCATCACTTAGTTGCTTGATCTCTGATTGAAGAGCAACAAGTTCTTCAGGCGAAAGCTTCAGAACGTTTTGCTTTAGAAAGCGCTCTATGGGAGTCCTGGATTAGGGGGTCTCCGGACAGCCGGACTATATCCTTTGGCCGGACTATTGGACTATGAAGATGCAAGATTGAAGACTTCGTCCCGTGTCTGGATGGGACTCTCCTTGGCATGGAAGGCAAGCTTGGCAATACGGATATGTAGATCTCCTCCCTTGTAACCGACTTTGTGTAACCCTAGCCCCCTCCGGTGTCTATATAAACTGGAGGGATTAGTCCGTAGGACAACATACAATCATACCATAGGCTAGCCTCTAGGGTTTAGCCTCTACGATCTCGTGGTAGATCAACTCTTGTAATACTCATATCATCAATAACAATCAATCAGGACATAGGGTATTACCTCCATCAAGAGGGCCCGAACCTGGGTAAACATTGTGTCCCCTGCCTCCTGTTACCATCCGCCTTAGACGCACAGTTCGGGGGCCCCTACCTGAGATCCGCCGGTTTTGACACCGGCATTGGTGCTTTCATTGAGAGTTCCACTGTGCCGTCACCGTAAGGCTCAATGGCCCCTTCGATCATTGGTAACGATGTGGTCCAGGTTGAGGTTTTCCTTCCCGGACATATCTTCATATTCGGCGGCTTCGCACTGCGGGCCAATTCGCTTGGCCATCTGGAGCAGATTGAGAGCTACGCCCCTGGCCATCAGGTCAGGTTCGGAAACCTAAACTACACTGCTGACATCCGCAGAGACTTGATCTTCGACGGATTCGAGCCCATGTCAGGTGCGCCGCACAATCACGACGAGCATGACGTAACTCTGCTGTCGGACAGTGTTTGGGAGATCGCATCTGCAACTACTCTGGCCTTCAATCCGGAGCAAATTGCGCCATCCGAGGACGGAGGGATAGACCCCGCCATGGAGGCCGCACTCTCAGTGGCAATGGAGCCGGATACTGATTTCACCCCTTACGAGAGCTGTGTTTCTGAGCCACTGGATTTGTCTCCAGCCACGGACTCCGAGCCGCCTACATCCGTGCCTATCGAATCCGATTGGGCGCCAATCATGGAGTTCACCTCTGCGGACATCTTTCAGCACTCACCTTTCGGTGATGTGCTAAACTCATTAAGGTCTCTCTCCTTAACGGGAGAACCTTGGCTGAACTATGTCCGGCTAGAATGGGATGCGGACGACGAAGAAATTCGCTGCCCAGCCACCACCCACTTAGTAGCCACTGTCGACGATTTAACCGACATGCTCGATTTCGATTCCGCAGACATCGACAGCATGGACGACGATGCAGGAGAGGAACAGGAACTAGTGCCCACAGGGCACTGGACAACCACCTCATCACATGATATATACATGGTGGATACACCCAAAGAAAACGATGACGAGGAACGGGAGGAGACAACGGAGGATGACCCCTCCAAGAAACAAACAAAGCGTCAACGTAGGCGCCGCTCCAAACCCCACCTCGGCAACAACAACGATAATAGCGCAAGAGAAAACAACACTTTCGTCCACTCCAGAGGAAACGACGAGCACATTGCCCCGGCGGCAGAGCATGATGAAGCTGCAAACGGCGTACATAGTACAGATCCGACGTCCGAACACGGCGACACCGAGGATAAACCTCATCAAACCCTCTCCGGGGAGGAAAACAGTCTGGACGAAGATGTACACATCATCCCGGAAACACACCCGAAGCAAGAGAACCTCCGCAGAAGGCTTATTGCCACAACGAGGAGTCTGAAGAAGCAGAAGCAAAGGCTTAAGGCCGCACAAAATACGCTCAACAATAGGTGGAACAAAGTGCTCGACAATGAAGAAAAGTATGGTGGAAGTTACCACACAAAGAGCTACCCAAAGCGCAAGCTATTACCTGAATTCGACGATGAGGCCTTAGAGCCAACACAGCCGAAAATAAAACAGCCAACCGGCCGGATCAACCACCTTGTGACCGCGATAGAGCGGCTAACAAGGTCGCACATAAGTCAACACACGATCTACGTGAGGACTTGCGCTAAAAATCCAGTATGACCAGATCCATCTATGGATCTAGGAAGTGTGCTCTAGCACAAAATCAAAACCGAATACTACAACCGTTCGAACGCCATGATACACCCAAATACAGGGGTGCCGCACACCCCCTATGTTTCACCGATGAGGTGCTGGACCATGAATTCCCAGAAGGATTCAAACTAGTGAACATAGAGGCGTACGACGGGACCACAGACCCTGGGGTCTGGACTGAGGACTTTATCCTCCATATTCACATGGCTCGCGGAGATGATCTCCATGCCATCAAATACTTGCCCCTCAAGATTGAAGGACCAGCTCGGCACTGGCTGAAAAGCCTCCCCGAAAACTCAATTGGAAGTTGGGAGGAGCTCGAGGATGCTTTCCGGGCTAATTTTCAAGGGACCTATGTCTGACCACCGGATGCAGATGATTTAAGTCATATAATTCAACAGCCTAGAGAGTCAACCCGAAAGCTTTGGAACAAGTTTCTCACTAAGAAGAACCAAATCGTCGACTGCCCGGACGCCGAGGCCTTAGCAGCTTTCAAGCACAGCGCCCGAGACGAATGGCTCGCCAGACACCTCAGCCAAGAAAAACTGAGAACAATGGCAGCCCTCAAAAGCCTCATGACCCGCTTTTGCACGGGTGAAGATAGCTGGTTAGCCCGCAGTAGCACCACTGACCAACCACATCCAAAGTCAGGGACGACAATGGAAAACTACGACGCTATAAAAATAAGCATCGAAATAAAGAAGAAAGCCCGGATAATACGGCGGTAAACGCTGGATTCAGGGGCTCTCGACCAGGTCAGCGGAAAAAGCCTTCCAAAGGCAGCAGAGATGGACTGTCTGGCCTAAATAGGATTCTTGACAAACTATGTCAGATTCACGGCACCCCCGATAAACCTGCAAATCACACCCACAGAGAATGTTGGGTCTTCAAGCAGGCCGGTAAGCTAAACACCGAACACAAGGAGGGGGGGGAAACACCAAGCGAAGACGAGGACGAACCTCGCCAGCAAAGCACTGGAGGGCAGAAAAAATTCCCACCAGAGGTTAAAACAGTAAACATGATCCATGTGAAAAAGAGGAGAAGGAAGCATGCACCCCGAAACACACGCGCCGTAGAGCCCGTCACCCCTAAGTTCAACCCCTGGTTGGCCTGCCCCATCACCTTTGATCGCAGGGATCACGCGACAAGCAACCGGCATGAAGGATTGGCTTCCTTGGTGTTAGACCCAATAATAAACGGATACCATCTCGCACGAGTCCTTATGGATGGCGGCAGTGGCCTAAATCTGATATATTAGGACACGGTCCGTAAAATGGGGATAGACCCGACAAAAATCAGCCGCAGCAATACTACCTTCAAGGGAGTAATACCAGGCCAAGAGGCCCGCTGTACGGGCTCTCTATTACTAGATGTTGTATTCGGTTCCTCCGACAACTTCCGAAGCAAAAAGTGGCTATCAAGCACTACTCGGAAGAGCGGCTTTCGCTCGTTTTAATGCAGTACCGCATTATGCTTCTCTCAAGCTTAAGATGCCCTGTCCACATGGCACCATCACAGTTAGTGGAAATATTGAGTGTTCTCTACGTGCGGAAGAATGTGCGACGGCTTTAACAGCCGAGCACTAGGGGGCCTCACCAACCAGAATAAACGACAGGTCGTCAAGACCACGGACACGGTTAGATGAGTCCGGCGCATCACTATAAATACATGAGATTGGTTTCATGGTTAAACCCTCATAAACGGTACCAGGGGCTTCCCGCGTGTAATCAGGGCTAGCTCGGCTCAACCTGACTTATCTTGAATTTTAATGGTTTATTGATAATAACCAATTTTCTTGCACGTCAACTTTCACCTAAGTTCTTCTCTTTTACAGATGACAATCGTGCTACACCTGTCCAGGACACGGCACAATGGAGATACAGGCGCAGACGTGCAGCAGGGACCCACTCAAAGGTTTTTTTCAGATTAAGACCCTGCGTAAACCTTTTTTACTGTCTCCTATTGTTCACATCCTCCGGATACTCAATACAACTGAGAAGGATACTGACGTTCTTGGCATGTGGCCACGTCAGGATATTGCACGTACCTGGACACTCGGGGTTTACTATTAAGGGCATTGTTCAGCCCGGCATATGTTATAAAGACCGAATACCTTAGGCAGTGTTTGGCGTCACAAGTTTGGCCTTATATGCATCAGCTCCGAATCATGTCTTTGGTTAAATGTTGGGTTTGCCCGGCTCCTATGTTTTGGTACCTTACGTTCCGCTATATCAGCTAAGGTAGCACTAGGAGAACTACTGCGATTGTGCCCTGGTTCATCCGGATGAGCACCTCAGTAGAGAAAGCCGAAAACTGACTATCATGATACAGCGCGAGACTGGTCAACCACTCGATGACTTAGCGGAATCTTCGGGATTCCTCCGCATTACCGAAGGGCCATTTCCCGGTCATGTACGTACGCGCCCCGTATTCGGATGAGTGCAGAGGTACCAGGGGCTATCTAGTAGTCCCGCAGTCAAACTCCTATGGCTAAGTGAAAGTGTTAAAGCAATATAGTCCGGTTGCCTCGTTCACTGCGCTACCACCTCCTTAATGGACCAAGGTGTTGGATCAAGTGTGAACACGCATTTTTTGCGAACACCCCCGCATTATATGCGTGGGGGCTGAAGCCGATGACTGCAAACTTTCAGGTTATATACATATATACATAAACGGCCGCACAGGAGGCATCATAATACTTTCAGGCAAAAGTATAAACACAGCCTTCATAATTCAATAAAATATTGTTTTTACAATGGGAATACATGTCACTAGAACATAATATTCTTCGAGCACCGCGCCTCTATCGTACGAGCGCCTTCAAGGACCTCTTCAAAGTAGTGTTCGGCAGCTACTCGGCCCACGGCCGAACCCTGTATTGCAATAGCGGTGGCCTCCATATCTGCCCAGTATGTCTTGACATGGGCAGGTGCCATCCGCGCACCCTCTATGCACGCCGACCTCTTCATAGCGTCAATGTGCGGCACAGCACCAAGGAATTGTTGCAGTAAACTAAAGTAACTATTTGGCCTTGGCCCTCCCGGCCACAGATGATCCACAACAGACCTCATGGCAAGTCCGGACAACCTATGGAGCTCGACCCATTCGGCCATTCGCTCATTCAACAACAGCGGACGCACTGGAGCATGGAACTGTGACCAGAACAACTTTTCCACTTCACGATCTTTTTGGTCCTTGAAGTAATCGGCCGCATCAGCAACACTGGCTGCCAAATCCACGTATGCGTTTGCAGAACTCCATAGTTGATCAAGAGGGGCATACTTTGGATCTCCGAACTTAGTCCGCAACAAAAAGGGCTTCCCAGCCGCGATATCTCCAGCTTGACGCAACTCCTCCTTCGTCGCTCTAATTTTGGAGCAGATTTCCTTGGCTGCTACCATGGCCTTCTCCAGATCCGTCGCCTTCGCTCGGCTTTCTTTTTGAAGAAGCCGGTAATGGTCGGCGGCATCTTTCAGCTCAACGGCCATCTCGGCCATTCTTTCCTTGCTTTGGCAATGTGCGGCCTGTTCGGCCCTCATCTCTTCGACCGCCTTTAGAGCGGCCGCATTACTATTCCAGGCTTGTTCCTCGGCTCGGGAAAGTTCCGCTCGAAGGGTCTCCATGGTGGCAGCTCCATCTGCAGGCACAACATATCAAAGATACTGGCATCATGCTCCTCTTACTATGTGTTGATCACTGGAGAAATCACTCACCCTGTGCCTAATCAAGCCGCTTGTTGACAAGCACGATGTCGGCATCTGCCGCATCAAGTTGTCGCTTTAGCTCGGCAAACTCATCAGTCCGGCTAGCCACCGGACCTTCAGCCACTTGCACATAAAGGCGGTCTGGTTGTTACCTGGGATTATGATCCTCTGATTGCCGCCATTTTCGACGGCAACCAGAGTCTTAGGGGCTACTATTTTCATAGGGCACACCTAGCGTGTGCGGTACTGTAAAAAACATACACTATTTCACGTACCTCAAAGCCTTTCAGCAGGCTCATAAAAGCTTCATGCAACCCGCTTTTGGCGGATGAAATCCTTTCAATTATCGTACCCATTAGTGTACGATGCGCTTCTGAGATGGCCGCTTGCTCCAGAAGATCCTTCAATGCGTCCGACCGCACACTGTACGGTTCCGGACTCTTTCTGTTGCCCTCTTTAGGAGCCGAATACTGAGGACTCCGAGTGGCCAAAGGATTACCCTCTGGCCTTGGCGGATCAGGAGAAACCCTCTGTGACGACACTTCAGGGTTGCCCGCCTCATAAGGCGGGGTGGCAGGGGGAGGTGTTTCGCTCTCCATCATCTCCGGAAGAAGATCCCCCGAAGACAAACTCTGTCGAGAAGGGCTCCAATCCGAACTACAAGATATAAGCTTCGGTTATTGTCTTCAGAAGTAAGTTAGGATATTTTCACTATTAAGTACTTTTTGTTTACTTATAGCTCGGTCGAGGGCTGGTCCCCTTGCGGGCACTGTGTGGCGAGAGTACTCTCCAAGACGGGACCCTTTGGCGAAGATTTCTTCCCCCGTTTGGAGGCCTTTGTTTCTGGGTCTTCAGAGGTGGTCCTTTTCCTTCCTTGGGGAGAGGGAATTTCAGATCCTTCTCCTTGGCTATCCTCCTTCGCAGAGGCACTAATTCCTCCGGTTCGGATGAATGATGAGTGAGTCCTGCTTTCAGCCTCTTTATTCCCCCCTTCATCTTCCCCTGAGGGCGCTTGATAAGGCGCTGTAAGTGCATCTAGTGCCCCTTAGAGATTTTGGTGTATTGAAGACTTATAGGTTAAGGGACTAATGCGTTTGTGAGTGTACACAGGTCTATAAGTCTATGAGGAGTTTGATATTTGCGGAGAGAGTCGACCCCTAAAAATGAAGTTCTTCAACTGAAGACTTTGTATTTCTGAAGATATTCTGAAGACTTTGAAAGTGAAGAAAATGGTGTGACCTTGAAGACTTAGTATTCATTCGAGGAACATGAAGCGTGAAGACTTTTGTTTTCGTAGTTTCATTTTCTCTTTCTTGAGTCATAGGAAATACCGTACTGTTAAAGGGGGTCAAGGAAATACTAAGGAAAATTTCCATGTGAAGCTCAACTCAAAATCCTACACCTACCAATCCCTTCGAGTGAAGCCATTGGAAATCTCACACAGTTCAGTCAATTTCTTCAGTGACAGAGACGAAGCTCTTCTGGTCTCTGAGGAATTTGTTCTGACTGAGGAGTTAGGAATTCGCCAGTGCGGATTGCCTACACAGTGAGGAACATGATAGCCCTCAGGATTTTGCTACTCAAAATTCTGACCGTTGCTGTGCTATGCGCGAGCTGTCCCAAAATATCTATCCACCTAACGGTCATATCATTGAAGGGCATTTATGTCTTATCATGTCGGGCTGCTCCCTAGGCTATAAATAGCCACCCCCTACAACCACTAGCTGGTTGGCTGCTCCGAGAGAAACTGACACTTGTCATTTGAGAGCAACCCATCCTCCGAGGACTTTGAGCGAAAATCATCAAGTGAGGAAAAATCCAAACCAAAACCCAAACACCTTCAAACCCCAAGTGATTGAGCATCACTGAAGAGATTGATCCAGCGTGGATCCGACGCTTGTTACCTTTGAAGACTGTGCTTCTTCCAGACGGTTAGGCGTCAAGGTCTAGAGCATCCAAGAGGAATTGTGGATCGCCGAGTGACCAAGTTTGTGAAGGTTTGGAAGTCGCTTGAAGACTTACCACGAGTTATTGGGCGAGGTCTATGTGACCTTAGTCAAGGAGAATACGGTGAGGACTGGGTGTCCTGAGCTGCATGTTCAGGACTGGGTGTCTGGGACTGTGTGTCCTCGGTTTAAATACTCAGCCGCCTCCCAACCAGACGTACAACTGAGACAGCAGTTGGAACTGGTCTACCAAATCATTGTCATCACCGAGCTTACTGGTTCCATTTCCTCAACTCTTTCATTTCCTCATAATTGTGTTGTGTGCTTGTTCATATCTGTGCTTGAAGACTTTGACTGAAGACTTTCTCAATTTCCTCAGTTCAATTCCTTCAGTCTGATTGTCTTCATCCTATGTTATCCTGTGCTTATGCTTCCTGTACTCTGTGCCTGTCTTCATTTCATCATGATGACTATGCTTGTATTCTGTTATGTTTACGTTTGAGTACTTATTCCGTTGCTAGTAGTTCTTCGCTAAGGAATTTCCTCACCAGCAAATTCCTCAGTGAAGAATTTCATAAAAATCGCCTATTCACCCCCCTCTAGTCGATATAACGCACTTTCAATTGGTATCAGAGCAAGGTACTCCCTTGTTCTGTGTGATTTTGGTTTAACCGCCTGGAGTTTTAGTTATGTCGACCGCAGGTATGATCAAGGTCTCTGCTGGGTGTCCTACCTTCGATGGGACTGACTACCCCTACTGGAAGAATAAGATGCGAATGCATCTTGAGGCAATTGATAACGATCTCTGGTATGTTGTGGAAAATGGTGTTCCCTCAGTCACTCCTTCTCTGAATGCTGCTGATGTGAAGAGATTCAAGCAACTCGACTCTCAAGCGAAGAATATCATATGTGGCCATCTGAGCAAAGGACAGTATGGCAGAGTGAGTGCTTTGGAGACAGCGAAGCTTATTTAGGACATGTTGTCCAAAGTGAATGAAGGATTCTCAACACATCGTGACTCTCGAGTTGATGTTCTTCGCAATCTCTTCAACCGCTTCAAAAGACTCGACAATGAAAATGTTCAACAAACCTTCGATCGCCTCACTGACATCTCAAATGAGCTTCAAGCACTTGGTGCCACTGACATCACCGACCATAAGGTGGTGAAGAAATTGCTGAGATCACTTGATTCCTCATTTGACACTCTGGCATTGATGATACAAGAACGTGCTGATTACAAGTCACTTGATCCCGCTGATATTCTCGAGAGGCTAAATACTCATGAGTTCCAACTTGCTGAAAAAAGAGATCTCTATGGTTCAAGCTATGGCAGATCACGTGCACTGAAGGCCAAGGAAGTATCTGAGTCCGAAGATGAAGACTCTGGTAGCAGCCTTGGTGATCCTGAAGAACTAAGCCATGATCTGGCTCTGCTGGTGAAGAAGTTCCAAAAGTTCTCAAGACATGGTCGCCTTGGAAGACCCTCAAGGAGCAGTGATTCCTCATCCAGTGACTATAAGAGGAGGCTCTGCCACAAATGCAAGAAACCTGGATGAGGGAGTCCTAGATTAGGGGGTGTCTGGATGGCCGGACTATACCTTCAGCCGGACTCCTAGACTATGAAGATACAAGATTGAAGACTTCGTCCCATGTCCGGAAGGGACTTTCCTTGGTGTGGAAGGCAAGCTTGGCGATACGAATATGTAGATCTCCTACCATTGTAACCGACTTTGTGTAACCCTAACACTCTCCGGTGTCTATATAAACCGGAGGGTTTTAGTCCGTAGGACAACATACAGAACAACAATGATACCATAGGCTAGCTTCTAGGGTTTAGCCTCTCCGATCTCGTGGTAGATCTACTCTTGTACTACCCATATCATCAATATTAATCAAGCATGACGTAGGGTTTTACCTCCATCAAGAGGGCCCGAACCTGGGTAAAACTTCATGTCCCTTGCCTCCTGTTACCATCCGGCCTAGACACACAGTTCGGGACCCCCTACCCGAGATCCGCCGGTTTTGACACCGACATTGGTGCTTTCATTGAGAGTTCCTCTGTGTCGTCGCCATCAGGAAGGATGCCTCGCCTCGTCTTTAAAGACGGCACCGTTGCTAAGGGAGCTTTGGCTGTCGGCCAAATCCTCCGGCTAGGTGGTTTTCTTATGACCGCCTGTTCGGCTTCTGCGCCGACGATGACCTCTGGAGCCATCGAAAACAATCTTCATGTCAGCTCGGAACTCGCCGAGCAGTTAGATCCAATGGAGCTCTCCTCCATAAACGAGCTCTTGGATCGCATCGCCGCCCTGGGAGTCGGTACGGATTACGACCAGATTGGGCCTAAACCCGATCTGAGAGATATTAACTCTCCCCAAGTCACCCATCATGTTGCCGTGGTAGAGGGACAGTGCGGCGACCCTTCATCTATCTTAAGGACTAGCTATGTCCGGATTCCCGATCCCTCCAAGCCGGATACCCGCGGAGGGGAGGATATCACTCAAGACCTGAACTTAGAGTCAGGCGACAGGCTGGATTCATTGGACAACATCCAGGAATCCAAATTTTTGAGTTCGGAAATTCCTCGGCCTCTGAGCCTCAGATTGGGTGAGGCTTCGGATTTAATTCCACCCACCACCCGAACATAAGCGATCTATCTGAAATCAGGCAAGAGCCCGATGAAACAGTACATCATTACTGGGCCAGATTCCTCCTGGTTAGGAACAGGATAAGGGACTGCCGCGAGGAAGACTCAATCTCAATCTTCTGCAATAATTGCACGGACAAGGGAATCCTCAATGCCATAAGTCGCCGTGATATTACACGCTTCGCTGACTTAGCGTCCATTGTGCAAAAGTACTGTGCAATGGAAAGCGCCTAGAAAACCAAAAGAAAATTTTGGGACGATCCGGCCCTGAATACAAACCCAGTCCGAAATAAAAGGGTGCATTATCGCCAGACACCAGGGTCAAACACAAAAAAGCAAAAACCCTCTATAGGGCATGGAACCGTACTGGAAGGATGGCTTAATGGACCCTGTAAAATTCATAGTACAGAGGACGCCACACCAACTCACAGCCTTAGAGCATGTTGGATACTCCGGCAGGTGGCCAAAATTGGCGAAGATCTCCTAATTCCGGAGGCCACAGAAAGCCACCCTAGAGACACCAATATGGTACTAACAGTCTTCGAGACTTTCGCATCAAATAATATGCGAAAAAGGACACTCCGCAGCCTTGCCGAAGTCTACCAAGTAGCAATAATAAACCCATGGAGTGACACGGCTATTACCTTTAACGCCAGTGATGAACCTAAATTCCGAACAGCCCGAGCACCAGCCGCATTGGTCCTCAGTCCAATAGTGGATGGCTTTCGTCTTACCAAGGTACTCATGGACAGCGGCAGCGGATTGAACCTCATTTATGATGAAACCCTTCAAAAAATGGAAATAGACTGGAACCGCATTGAGCGAAGCAGCACAACCTTTAGAGGAATAATCCCCAGTCGGGAAGCGCGCTGTACAGGAAAAATCACACTAGATGTGGTGTTCGGCACGCTGGATAATTACAGGTCCGAAGAGGTCACGTTTCATGTTGCTCCATTCAGCAGCGGTTATCACGCTCTGCTAGGGCGGGAAGCATTTACAATCTTCCAAGCAATACCCCATTACGGGTACATGAAGCTCAAGATGCCCGGGCCTAACGGGATCATCACTCTCGCTAGTGATCCAGACATAGCATTCCGCGCCGAAAACAAGACAGCTGCACTGGCCCTCGAGGCACTATCCGAAGCCCTAGCGGCTGAGGAACTGACTGTGCTGCGCTCCACGGTGAATAGGGACGATGTGGTACTCGACAAAAGATACAAGTCCACCTCCTTTAAACCGGCGGACAAAATAGTCAAATTCCAGGTCCATCCAACGGACCCCAATAAAACAGCTTCCATCGGGGCATAGTTAAACCCTGATGTAGACGCCGCACTGCGAGAGTTCCTACAAGAGAACTGGGACATTTTCGCCTGGCACCCTTCAGACATGCCAGGAATCCCATGCAGGCTGGCCGAGCATAGCTTAAATATCCTAAAAGGATTCAAACCTGTCAAACAAGCTCTTCGGCGTTTTTCCGAACCTAAGAGACAGGCCATGGGAGAGGAGCTAGCAAAGCTATTCGAGGCCGGATTCATCAGAGATATAAAACATCCGGACTGGCTAGCAAAACTGGTGATGGTACCAAAGAAGGACAAATCCTGGCGTCCGTGCGTTGATTTTAAAGACCTTATCAAGGCTTGCCCAAAGGATCCCTTCCCCCTCCCCCGCATCGATCAAATTATCGATGCTACCGCAGGACACGATTCATTGTGTTTCCTCGACGCATATTCCGGCTACCATCAAATCAAGATGGCAGAATCAGACCAAGTGGCAACGGCATTTATCACACCATACGGCCCATTCTGCTTCAACACAATGCCCTTCGGGCTCAAAAACGCCGGCACAACATATCAGCGCATGATTCAGACATGTCTGGCAAACCAGATCGACAAAACAGTGGAGGCATATGTAGATGATGTGGTCGTCAAAACAAGACATGTCGAATCTCTAGTAGACGACTTGAGGCTCACATTTGATAACCTCCGAACATACGACATCAAGCTCAACCCAGAAAAATGCGTTTTCGGCATCCCAGCCGGAAAGCTCTTGGGCTTCATTGTATCCGGTAGAGGAATTGAAGCAAATCCAGCCAAGATCCGAGCTCTGTCATAATTGGATATCCCAAAGGACCTCAAACAAATACAAAAGTTAACCGGATGCGTGGCGGCTCTAAGCCGCTTTATCTCCCGCTTGGGAGAAAAGGCCCTACCCCTGTACCGCCTCCTTCGGCGCACCGAACACTTCGAATGGACGGATGCAGTCATGGCCGGACTCGACGAAATAAAAGCCATATTGGCAACAAACCCAGTCCTGGCCGCACCAAACATTGGCGAACCAATGCTATTGTACATTGCAGCAACACATCAGGTTGTAAGCGCAGTGCTCGTCGTCGCACGAGAAACAGACGTACACAAATTCCCCCTTCAAAGCCGGTCTATTATGTGTCCACTATCCTCACTCCGTGCAAATCACGGTACCCGCATTATCAAAAGATAGCTTACGTGGTATTCATGGCATCCTGGAAGCTACGACACTACTTTCAAGAGTGTTCAATAACAGTAGCCTCAGAAGTACCACTTAACGATATTATAAACAACCGTGACGCAACGGGCCGGATTGCAAAATGGGCCATTGAGCTCCTCCCGTTCGACATAACTTATAAGCCATGGCGAGCCATCAAGTCGCAAGTTTTGGCCAACTTCGTCGCAGAATGGACGGAGGCCAAACTCCCTAAAGAGTACGACACATATTCAAATTGGATCATGCATTTCGACGGCTCCAAGATGTTGGACGGACTAGGGGCTGGCGTTGTTTTGACGTCCCCCACAGGAGACACAGTTCAATACGTACTCCAGATTATGTACACAGACTCCAACAATGCAGCCGAATATGAGGCCCTTTTACATGGTCTCCGGATGGCAGTATCCATGGGCATTCAACGCCTAGAGGTGCACGGGGACTCGAACCTCGCAATATCCCAAATAAATGGAGACTTTGATGCCAAGGATCCAAAAATGGCAGCTTACCGCAACGCCGTCCTAAAATGTCAGCTCGGTTCGAAGGGCTTGAATTTCACCACATAGCCCAGGAAAATAATCAGGCGGCAGATGTCCTGGCACGCATCGGCACAAAACGCGATGTAGTCCCCCCAACATCTTCTTGGAAAGGCTGTTTAAGCCATCCGTAGTGTGGGAAGGGGAGCGGAACAATAACAGCCCGGACCCAACCGCACTGCCCGACACCGAACATTCTGACACAATCGGAGGCTCTGCCAATGAAATAACACCTTCAGCCCACGTAATAATGGCCGTCATCGCCCCGTGGACAGAACCATTCCTCGCCTACCTTACTAGGCAGGAACTCCCGAGGACCAAAATGAGGCACGCTGCATAGTGCGGCGATCCAAAGCCTACAAAGTCCACGAGGGAGAGCTTTATAAGAAAAGCACCGCCGGAGTCCTTCAAAGGTGCATCTCCGAAGAGGAAGGGCGGAACCTCCTGGCTGAAATTCATGACGGACTCGGCGGTCATCACGCTGCACCTCGGTCCCTAGTAAGCAAGGCCTTCCGTAAGGCTTTTATTGGCCGACGGCCCGGGCAGACGCCCAGGACTTAGTCCAACTATGCGTTGGTTGCCAGCTCTTTGCAAACCAAAGCCATATGCCACCCACCGCCCTCCAAACTATCCCCATCACTTGGCCCTTCGCGGTCTGGGGGCTTGACATGGTTGGGCCCCTTAAAGGCGGAACCCACAAGCAAAAATACTTACTGGTCGTGGTGGATAAGTTCACCAAATGGATAGATGCCAAGCCTGTTAAGACGGCCGAATCCGGACCGGTGATATACTTTATATCAGTGGTTGTACACCGTTACGGCGTCCCCCACAGCATCATCACTGATAACGACACGAACTTTACGGCCGACGAGGTAAAACTCTGGTGCAAAAACATGGGCATCAAGCTCGATTATGCTTCCGTCTATCACCCACAAACTAACATCCAGGTCGAACGTGCAAATGGTCTTATCATGAGCGGCATCAAACCCAGATTAGTGCTCTCCCTCAAGGAATCTAACACACACTGGGTAGAGGAGCTCGACTCCGTACTCTGGGGGCTGCGGACCACGCCAAATCGCACCACCGGATACACACCATTCTTCATGGTGTACGGCACAGAGGCAGTTTTGCCCTGCGACATAATTCATGACTCACCTCGAGTGCGCATGTACGAAGAAAGAGAAGACGAGCTCGATCGGCAGGACAGTTTGGACGCATTGGAGGAGGAGCGTGACATGGCAAAAGCCCGTTCGCATTGTATCAACAGCAGGCTCGAAGATACCAAAGCAGAGAAGTACGGGCCAAAAATTATAACATTGGCGAATCAGTTCTACGCCTGCTGGACAAGAAAAAGGACAAACTCAAGCCCAAGTGGGAAGGTCCCTTCATAATTGACCAAGTCCTGACTAGTGGAGCGTACCACCTGCGAGATGCATCGGATAACCGACTCGAGCCGAACCCATGGAACGCAGCCCGTCTCCGAAGATTCTATGCCTAGCGCCGGACTCTGTGTTCGTCTCCTTCCTCTGTCCATTTTTTATATACTGTCTGTCTTACATTTCTCTCCTTCTCCCCTTCCTTTCTCTTATAGCCTTTAAAGGCTCATCAAATGACGTGCTATTCGCACTCATTAAACCTGGGGGCTTCTTTTAACAGAAGCTTATTTATACGGGTTTCATGCCCAACACATGTGTTACACTTCCGCATGTACCTTTTATTTCACCATTATATGCATCGATATGACTTAAGTTTTGGCCAAGCTGGGTTGCCTGGCTCCTGTGCTTACCCCTACGTTCCCGATTATTCAGCTAGGCGGTAAAGGGAGCACCTCTGCGATTGTTACTGCTGGATCAGCCGGATGTGTACCTCTGACTGGGTGAAGCCGAAAGCTAGCGTTCTTAAGGGAATATTCGGTCGGTGACCTAAAAGATGATCTTTTCACTTATTTATTTATGCGCCCCCAGATGCTTTTTCCCGCGTCTTTTTCGCAGAATGGGCATGCACTTTAGGGCATGCCTCCCAGGGAAAGGAACCCCTAACGGAACTATTCTCCCTGGAAGATGTTTCTTACTAACCATGTAATATAACATAACTAGTCGGGCACTTGTCTGTTCACGCACTAATGACCCCTACGCCTGGTCTCCATGCATTCC